>NW_013667331.1:17647-22304 GCF_000517525.1 Limulus polyphemus | reverse complement strand
AGTATGAATAAAGTATTGTGTGGTTATGCCACTCTCATCGATATTTTCTAATGTTATTATGTGGAATTATTAAGGAAGCTAACCTGACACGTTACAAGAAAGAGCTGGTGCATAACTATTACTTTCTACTCTAATTATGAGTCCTTAAGACACAGAACCTGTAAAAATTATGTTGGCAACAGTAATATGTGATGAATTTTCCCTTTATAACTTTGACGAATAGGATACAGATAATTCGTGGAACTTGTATATTCCAAGAAAATGCTAGAGATATAGGCTGTGTCCATGATGACAGGAAAGATAATGAGGGGAAACCACAAGTAAAAAAATTATTGAGACTGGATTTGCTATTTTCCCAGATGTTAGAATAGTTTTGAAAGAAATAATTTCTCTTGCTGATGTTTTTTTTTCTTCTTCTTGGTTGTTTGTTTTGGTCATAATGATTATTCTGTCAGTTTAGCGTCACCTTCAGTTTTTCTTTTGTTTTTTTTAAGAATATAAAGTTTCCCTACTAATGTTTTGTGTATTCAAAGTAAAGATAAAGTTTAACAAGACCATTAACTCTCAATAAGTATATACGTCGAAGGGCTAAAAAAAAGAAACAAACAGTATAAAATAAGTTTACGAAACAATAGCAACAAAAAAGGATATAACTGTAAGGGAGGAAGTCTCATATAAAACCAGTAAGAGGTTTTGTTTGTTTGTGTGTTTCGAATTTCATGCAAAGCTACTCGAAGGCTATCTGCACTAGCCGTTCTCATGTGATGTGATAGACTAGAGGGAAGGCAGATAGTTGACACCACTCACCGCCAACCCTTGGGCTTCTCTTTAACAATGAATAGTGGGATTGACCAACACATTATAACACCCCCCACGGCTGACATGGCGAGCATATTCGGAGATGGGACTCAAACTAGCGACCCACAAATTGCGAGTCGATCGAGTGCCCTAACCATCACCAATAAGAGGGAGATAAGATGAGTTGTTAAGCACAGTACAGTAGCTTGTTTGTTATTAAGCACAAAGTTACATAATGGGCTATCTTGTTTGTTTCTTCTTATCCTCAAAGCTACGCAATGAGCTATCTCTTCTTTACCCACCTCATGTATTGAAACCTGAATTTTAGCATTTTAGCGTGAAAAGCCCTCAGACGTTCCGCTGAGTCATTGAGAAACCACCGGGGGAGGGGGGCACAAGTAAATGAGGGTACTGGTTGTAAATGTTGATGATAGAAATATTTGTGAGTTTAAAGTGTAAAAGCTGAAACTGTAGGTAAAGTGAAAATATGAAAAGAAGTTTAATCCCTTTTCCACAGAAAACCCATTTGTATCAAATATACAACAACTCATCTTGATTTAAGGTGATTAATATGTATGCTATTCAAGAATTCGTTTTAGATGAATAAGATCGTCTAGCTACTATAGTCATGACTGTTCTAAATCTGATGACTCTACTGTTTTAAGTTATTTACTTTGTATGTTTTGTAATTGCGTCCTTGCAAAAAATTCATTTTTGTCGGATGCATTAGTCTAGGGGTTAGAGAAAATAAACTTTCATGCTTCGGTTTAGTGTAAAACACTTAATTTCTTTGTTGAATTACTCCCCCCATCAATGAGAATTTTTAATGAGTGAATAAATTTGTCTATCCAATAGATAATAAAACCTGAAGACCCAAATGGATTTTAAAATTTGTACATTGTTCAATCCCTTCGTTCCCGATAAATCCTAGTGGATTAGTAAAATCGTCTGGCGATTATACTGACTAAAAACTGTATGACTTTTAATCCATTCCGTAATAAAAATTTCTCTCGGTCGAATAAACTAATCAGGCGACTTAACATTAAACTTTAATTGACTTTTCTGATGTTTTACTTTCACTATAGAGAAATCTTTTTGGGTGAAGACCTTCAAGAAATTATATCAAAATAACTTAATAACAATAAGAACTAAAATATCCTTACTCAAGATGTTGTAAGATGCTTGTTTTATACATGGTTTGAGCGTTTTTTTTAAGGAATGGTTTTGGTTAGCTAAATATGTGTAATGTCTAGAAACTACAATTTAGGCTTAAGTGCTATTTTAAAGCATTTGGTTTGTATGTTGTTTATTCTCCTTGATACTGCAAGTTCCTTTTGGTCATATAAAATCAATTGCGACTATAATTGATTATGTTATGTAGAACGATTTTGAATATTCAAACCAGCAAATGAAGTGACAGCAACAGTCGGTATAAAGTCGCGGTGGAACGGAATGAATTAGAACTGCATTCTGATATTTCGCAGGCATTGTGATGCCACAGAACATTGATTACTGTTGGGAAGGGTATGTAAAAACCCTTTCCGAAGCAAAATATTCAAAGCCTCGGACCATAAAAATGTGTTCAGATAGAGAAGTAAAATTTACAACACGGAAATATCCCTCGTTCCTTATGTCAATTTCGGGTACAAGGACCAACCAGAAAGAAACCTACAATAAATCTTGCTCAGCCATGATAAGAAAGTGCAGTGTTTTGCAACAGGTGAGAATGCAGAACACAAAGATCAGTAACAAAAGCCTACTATGTGCCCAAGGTAAAATTATAATGGTCACATGTACACAAGTTGATTTCACAAATCTTATTTCAATCGAATCAAGCAGCTGAAGAATGAAACATATTTTCATGCCATTCCATACGAGGACATATCAGGTAAGTTATTGGACGTAACGCCTATGTATTTTCGTGTGATCTTACTGTTGAACGTACACTGGAAACCGTCGTCCTCGAACACTAGATGAATTATGGAAAGCAGTAGGGACCAGGGATGTGCTTTAACCATCACAAAATTACGATGGAGCTTTTTGTAATGGAAACAAAAAGGACATTGTTCTTTTTATGAATTTTCAAAAGGGGTGTTCGTAAGGACTAAATGGTATGATAGGAAAATTTCAATAAAAAACTAATCTGAATGCTTTATACTTTATCGTGGTAATACAAAATAGGATGATAAAGAACAACATGTATCTTATAGAATGCATTAATATTATTCATATTCACGTTTTATATTCCATCGTTTCAGTTCTACTTTCATCAAAACGCTCGGGTGTTTTTTTTTCTGTGTTATTAACAAACAACCTCTGACTCAACGGCAGAAAATATGACTATTATCATGTATCTGATGATGACAAAACTTTGTCGAAACGTTGTACATTTGCTGTTATGTTAAACTTATATTAAAGTTTTTCTTCATTACCCATTCAAGCCGTCTCCAGCCATTATTAGTCTCAAAGTGGATTCCTCGTCATCGAATATTTATTTTGCTCTCACATATATAAACATGGGTAGTATATCATGTACTCTAAATCTGAGTAAATATTAACAGAACTTGCATTTCATCATTTTATATATAACAACGTCACAAATAAACTGCTCTGCAAGCAACAGCTGCCTAAACTTTAAGTGGGCTGCTAAACGGCCTGTAACAACAGATGGGCAGCATGACTTCTTAGACATACATTAGTACTCTGCAGTTGCTTGTTAGTGTTTCAGCACAAAGCTACACAACGGACCGGGTTAAGTTTGCTCCGTTAATCGCGAAGACTTGAACCTTGGAGTTTGCGTTGTAAAACTGTAAACTTACCGTTAATTCATCAGAGGACCAACAGTTGCTGTCTGTATGACAACTCATGATGGGTGAGGTACTGTTGTTTCGGGTAAACACGAGTACACTCGACACGCCTCTCGGACCTATTAATCGTATATTTAATATCGACGTAGGTATGCAATAATACTCAGTCGGTATAAATTCCTTGTGTCAATCATCATTCTACAACAACACATTTAACGAAATTTATATGTAAGGTATTTTTTCACACATGAGTAAGAGACACAATATAGAAAAATATCATACCTGTATAATTTTGATAAGCGACATTTTGGCTTAATTGTTTTTTACATTCTTTTAAATCCCTCCACCCATTGGCTCAGCGGTACCTCTGCTAATTTATAATACAAAATATTGGATTTCGATACCCGTGGTGAGCACAGCACAAATAGCCCATTGTGTAGCTTTATGCTTATCTATAAAAAAATCAAAACAAACTTTTTTTTAAATTCAGCTGTCGAACTTGAGTAACATAAATCTTAAAAATCTAAATCTTTCGATTCTAAGAATGCCACATAACTGTACCGTCTTGTTCAGCCAGGCAAATAATTATTGTGATTTTGAAAACATAAATACTTAAGAGTTGAAATTAGTGGTTAAAGAATAAATCTTCTTACTATATGCAGGAAAAAAATGTAATTTGAATTAAACTTCAGTTTTGAATAAAACTTATCTAACTTAAACGTAGAATACCTAAGTAAATAAACAAAAAGTTAAACAATGAAGATGGTGAGTGAATAAAAAACTTCAAAATAAAAACAAATCAAATCAACGTTGCTGTGATTAGGCTCGGTTTCAGATTTTCTTAATTAGGGGATAGAGGATAATGAAACATATAATTGGGCGAAACATAAAATTAAATTTAAGGACAACATTAGCTTGGGGGACCATCGCCACTTCAGGGGGCTTCTCCTTTTAACGATGTCCCTAGCTGAGATACGCTTTTTTGTTTGTTTTATTTGGATTTATGCACAAAGCTACACAATGGTCTATCTGTGCTCTGCCCACCACGGGTA
>NW_013667331.1:15631-17637 GCF_000517525.1 Limulus polyphemus | reverse complement strand
AGACATACCGCTGTGCCACTTGGGGGCCTGAGATACGCAGATATCACATTCTGAAAGTATAGTCCCCAGTGTTAATTTTTATTCAATCAAGTTATTTAACTGCATTTGAAAAGAGAAATAAGATTGTACTTTCAACGAAACATAGTTTGACTATTATAATTATATATTTGAACTGAAAATATAACGTACGGTTCAGCAACCAAAAACAATTTAAACTAGCGAACACGTAGGCCTATGGCCCACATTTTCAGAGCCACAATAATGCAAATTTAATGCTTCAACTACTAAACTACTATTTTGCACTTTTTCAGTTTAATGATCATTGCCAATATAATATTTAATTTCTTTAACCAGGCTAAGAACAACGATTAGTAGGCCCACTTAGTTACGCTCTATCATGTTAATCAATATGAAATTTAGGATCTGCTTTCGGGAAATCCCCGTTAAGGTGTTTTCGCGGAATTTTACATTTGTGCAAACCACGAGACCGAGACGATTCGTTTGGCTTCACTTAGAAGTCGGACCGGTTACATAACACACACACACTGAATCTTATTATATTAATAATACGACTGAGATAGCAAGAACCACAAAAACAGTACTTTGTATTAGGTCGTCAAGAAATTTATGTCGCGTTTTGGCACACTTTCATTAACCACCCTCCAAAAAACATACATCACGTATAATGGTTAAACGAACCGCCTAAACGTCACATAAGTGTAACCCATATAATGTGTAAAGTTTAGTATACTCTAATCCCTTATAGCAGCGTTTCTTAAACTTTTTTGGCGACAGAACACTTTTCAGCTGAGAAAAAGCGTACGGAATACTAGTTTGTTTTTTGTTTTTGAATTTCGTGGAAGCCGTCCCTAATTTAGCAGTGTAAGACTAGAGGGAAGGAAGCTAGTCATCACCACCAACCGCCAACTCTTGGGGTACTCTTTTACCAACAAATAGTGGGATTGACCGTAACATTATAACGCCCCCACGGCTGAAAGGGTGAGCATGTTTGGTGTGATGGGGATTCGAACCCGCGACCCTCAGATTGCGAGTCGAGCGCCCTAACCACCTGGCCATGCCGGGCCACGGAACACTAGACACGTGAAATATTAGTGTAGATGGTATATTGCGCGCGCAGCGCCCTTTATATTTGTTTATTATTCATTTATTTATTTATTTACTCAAATTACATATTAATACATTTTTACATTTTTATGCTTATATTTTAGGTACAAACCTCTACACTAAGATATTATGAAGAATAGGTATGGCATCTTCTGTAATTCTTTTTCAATGTAAAATCGATATTATCTAATTCTAATATATCGGAAAATATTTCGTAATAAGTTATGATCGTAAAAAAAGTGTTAAATATTTTATTAAAATTTAAAATCGTGATTTTCTCACGTCACACCTATCAATCTCGGACGGAACACCAGTGTTCCGCGGAACATAGTTTGGGAAACGCTGTCTTATAGTGAAGGCACACGACGAGATACACATTCGGCATGTAATGCTGTTTGAATACAAGAAGGGAAATAACATCTTTTTATCACAAAGAATATCAAAGAAGTTTATGTTCAAATGTTTTGAACGTTCGTAAGTGTCAACGATGGTTCAGCAAATTTCATTCAGGTGACTTTAGCCTTAAGAACTATGATGGCAGGGGCCAACATGTTGGAATTGACATTGATGCTCTGAAGACGTTTGTTGAGTCTAACCCAAGGCAACTTCTCAATCCACAGCGAACTCTCAATGCAGATATTTATAGTTAGCAACTGGAACGTTTAAATCAAGCCCTTCATCAGAAACGCCCTTCACTCGTCAATCGGAAAGGTGTTTTTCTTCTCCACGACAATGCACATCCACATGTGGCACGTTTGGCACTATCAGATTACCATCTTTTTCGTTCACTGCAACACCATCTTAATGCGAAAACGTATGCAAATGTGGAAGGTGTTAAAGAGGACATCGACATGTTTTTTGCTTCAAACCCAAAGTGATTT
>NW_013667331.1:2400-14631 GCF_000517525.1 Limulus polyphemus | reverse complement strand
ACTAAATATTTTGTTTTGATATATAAGTTGTTCGGGTTTTTTCATCTAAAAAAGAGCGACATTAATTTCTTGTCGACCTAATACAAGGTTTTAGCACAATCAAAGCAGCCTTCTCTTTCATTTCATTAAAATTATTCACAATTTACATTTTCTCTAGATCTGACTAATGACGTGGATTCTAAGAATCAAGATGTATTCATGTCCCTTGTAACTACTGTAAATCCTTGCACAAAAGAAAGGTTGACTACTAACTTTTAATAATACAGCACATAAAATTCCTTGCTCGAGTCCTGTCATTACGTAAACTTTTAGGGCTAATTCATGAATACAACTTTGACCGCGTTGATTTGTTTTTATTGGAATTTTGCACAAAGCTACTCGAGGGTTTATGCGCTAAATGCCCCTAATTTTGAAATGATGTTCTAGTTCAGTGCTTCTCAACTGGGTGAACAGTTCCCCCCGAGGTTTTGTTTATTTTATGTTGTATTCATTCTACTTGTAGTTTGATGTATATTTAAGTCATAATAAAGAATTTTGCATTTTAATTTGTACTTTCTGACTTTTTTTCGAACTGGGATGAGTAAGTTGTGAAAAATTTATAGGGATGAATGATATTGGAAAAGGTTAAGAAGCACTGGACTAGAGGGAAGGCAGATTGGCAACACTACACATCGCCGACTCATGAGCTACTCTGTTCAATAATAGGATTTGACTGTCATTGTTACATTGTACCCACGGTTCTAAAATGGGTAGCGATTTTGTGTGTGTGTGTGGCTGTAAAGGGGCGTGAATCACGTAACCTCGGAGCCAATCCACAACCATGCATGCAAATCAATCAGCAGCAATCTGTCTCCTACACCGAAGTTTACTTGTTTTTGTCTAGAACTCATCAAAATATAAAAGATTTACTAATTCATTTAACCAAAGGTATAGAAGGATTCAATATAAGATAATTCTGGGATATAAAAATAGAGTCTTTGTCTATTTATTATACTGAAGTTTTATATTATATTGTTTTTCTCCCATTATTATTATTTGTTTATTTTTGCCTTTGATTTGGTTTGTTTGTTTGTTGTTAAGAGCAGTGCAACATAATGGGCTACCTATGCTGTGCCCACCACAGATATTGAAACCGGGACTTTAACGTTATAATCCTTCAGCCTTACCACTGAGCTACTGATTTGTATAACTATTCGTTTAAAAAGCAAAGAAAATTCACTTTCTAATCAAATTGAAATTAGTTTCATTTATTTAATTTATTTAGTTAGGGCGTTTCTTCTTATTAATTGTACTGCTTTGAAATAAGCTATTATTTTCCACTAATTTTGATAATTAAGTATTTTTCCCAAGGCAAAATAACTCTTCTGTTATTATCGAATTGTTACATTTTTTTTTTAGGCACAAAGATAAACAATGGGTTCTCTTCCTACAACAGTTATCGAAACTGGATGTTTTACATTATAAGCTCTCATACTTACCGCTGGGAGACAAGAGGAACTTTTATTTGTTTTCTGAATTTCGCGCAAACCTACTCTAAAAATATCTACGCTAGTTGTCCCTACTTTGAAGTTATAAAATAGACAGTCAACAACAACAAGTATCAAGTTACTTTTGTTAAATCGAATATGGAAGTTCAATGTTACCCTTCTAACGCATCCCAAACTGCCAAGCGCGATTTCTTGGTAGTAATATGGTGCGAGCCATTGAATCTCAGATCCACAGTCTGGCACGTTGACCACTGGGCTATGCTATGCCGTAAAACAAGAAGAAAAATGCACCAGGTAATTTATATTTTTGTCTTATTTGAATTTCACCTTTCTATGATTAATATGGAAAATACACGCAAAGTATTCAAATAAATAAATGAAAAAACAAACAGAATGAAAAAGTAAAGTGAGTGAAAACTTTAAAATGAGAAAATAATGAAAACAACCTGGCTGTGATATTCAAGTATCACATTCACAATCGTGGTTTGTGTTTGTTGAATAATACTCCCCAAATTGAATTTATATTAAATGAATTTGTTTTAATACAAAATAAATTAGCTGTATTTTAAAAGAGAAATCATTTTATTTAAGGCAAAATGTACTTTGTCTACAATAACAATATATTTGAACTTAAAACGTACGGTTCGGCAACAAAAACCAAAATGAACAACAGTTTAAAGGATACGACTTAAAAATCAACAAAAAAACTGTATTTTACACAAGGTTTTAGTACAATCAAAGCAATATTCTCTTTGAATCCACCAAAAATCGTTCACAGATTACATTATGTCTAAAGCTGACTAATGATACGTGGAATCTGGAAATCATGTGTCTCTTTTTCCATGTGACTACTGTAAAACAGTTTCACACGAAAGAGGTTGACTACTAATGCAACTATTACATGACACAGCAGATAACACCCTTGCTAGACTTTTGCTATCAAGTGAACCATTAGGGCTTTTTATGCAAAATCTCCAGTCCGGATTTTCCTTGTTCTGATCTAGAACTCATTAAAATTTAAATGTTTTCTTAGTTATCTTAACTAAAAATATAGGAGGATATAATATATGATGACTCCAACAGAAAGAGAGTTTTCATTTATTTATTTTCCTGAAGTTTTCTTCTATGTTGTCTTCTCTCCCCCCTTTTTTAGTATTATTATTTGTTTGGTTATGCCTTTGATTTGGAAGATTTATTTGAAAAACAAAAAGTTTATTTTCTTATTAAATTCAAATTATTTTCACTCTGTATTCATTTAGTCGACGTATTTCTTGTTATTGAATGTATTGTTTTGAAATAAACTATTATTTTCCACTGATTTAGATGATTAAGTAATTTTCCCAACTCAAAATATTTCTCCTGCTGTTCATCCAATTGTTTGTTGATGTTAGGCACAAAGCTACACAATAGGCTCTCTGCGTTCTGACAACCATGGATATCGAAATCCGATGTTTTCGTTATAAGCCCTCGTACTTACCACTGAATCATCGCAAAACAAGAAGAAGATTTATTTGTTTGCCAAATTTCGCGCAAAGCTACTCGAGGAATATCTGCGCATGCTGTCCGTAATTTTAAAATGATAGACTACAGGGAAAGAAGCTAAGCAACACCACCTGCCAACGAATTTCTTGTCAAATCGAAAAGTAAGATTTGATCATCAGTCTTAAAACACACTCGAAGTGCAGAATGCGATATTCTTTTTATGGTAAGATGGCGCGAATTATGGAACCTCGGATCCACAGTCCAGCACATCAACCATTGGGACACGTTAAACAGTAAAAACAACAAAAGAAAAGTTTTAAGTTGTTGTTGTTTTTGTCGCAGCTATTAATTTCACCTTTCTATAATTAATATTTAAGATATCATTAGTTTGATATATTCAGATAGCTTTTCTAAATTTTCTTGTAAATGTTCTGCTTGTAGTTCGACATTTTAATTAAGAGCTTGAGAATGATTGCACCAATGATCAAAACGTTGTACTTTTTTAAGATATTCTTCCTCATTGTAAAAGCTGTAACTTGTACTAAAATAAAATTTAATTATATACTACACCTGGCAACAAACAATTTCTCTGCTACTAGAACAAGTGCACTAATTTAACAATGCTGATTCTAAAAACCACGTTTAAAATTATTGATCACCTCTAGTTTTTGAGTTATGATTTATTAATAATTTTCTTATATGTCGTGAAAATAGCAACTTTTACTTTAACTTTATTTATTCATTGAAAATTACGTTTAAGAATGTTCAAAAACAGTACATAATAGCAATACCAGTTTAAAAAAGCAAAGATTATAATAAGATTATATACTGAAAATACATTCAATACATTTGGCAGTCTGTAAGCTATTCTTCGTTAACTTTATTGGAGTAAGTTAGTGGAGTATAGTTTGGCAGTCTGTAAGCTATTCTTCGTTAACTTTATTGGAGTAGGTTAGTGGAGTATAGTTTGGCAGTCTGTAAGCTATTCTTCGTTAACTTTATTGGAGTAGGTTAGTGGAGTATAGTTTGGTAGTCTGTAAGCTATTCTTCGTTAAGTTTATTGGAGTAGGTTAGTGGAGTATAGTTGGGCAGTCTGTAAGCTATTCTTCGTTAACTTTATTGGAGTAGGTTAGTGGAGTATAGTTTGGTAGTCTGTAAGCTATTCTTCGTGCATAGTTCTGTTGAATGAATAGATTATTAAACAGGTTTTCAGACATGTTACAAATAATCATACTGCCATATTCTGCTAAAAGCCTAATATATGTTTTACACATATGCATGATAAAATGTGGGTTACATCCTTTTTTAATCCACCCGATTTTCCTCACACAATACAATCTTTGACTCGTTTTAGTCATAATATTATAGGTGTGGTTAATCCATGTTAGTTTGGTGTTAAAGGTTATGTCTAAAAATTTAATTGCTATACTGAAAATAATTGGAGTGTCTGAGAGAGAGAGAGAGAGGCGTCTGACTCTGCCCTTTTTATGCTCAGTCGAGGTACTTCTTGAATGTTCTAACAAACTGAGCAGACGAGTGTGAGAAAAAAGCAAAAGTGGTGCAATTCGCTACAATTATATCGAGAACAAATAGCATATATGAACAATATATTTGGAATTTTACACCAATGTAACACAGTCATTGTTTGAAGTTATCAAAAATGTATTCCTTTTACCCATTAAAATGTCCAAGTAAACTTATTTTCACAGCGTAAATCTATTGTACTGTGTTGATTGCATGGTATTTCAGATGGTGCTGATAAAATGTTGAGATATCACAATAACTTAAAATCTAGAGGTGATGGACAAATTATGACTACATTTTTGAAATCAACACCATCAAATTATCCTGAATCACTTGAGTTTTTACTAATAGCAATTTTTGTTGTTGTCCAGTGCTATTTGGTAGTTAATATATATAATAAACAGCGCATGTAGGTGCATTTTGACAATATTTCCATATACAGGGTGTCTCAAAAAAAAACTATACACACTTTGAATGATTATAAATACAATGTTTATTAAGATATGTCTAAGTTTTATAATTCTAGTTAAAGAAGACAAGTGTAGAATCTTTTATAGCTCATAACTCTCTTAAACTTTCTTTATTTACAGGTGCAACTGGTTTGAAGTAATGGCAGAAGCGAGACAAAGCTTTGAAAAAAGGAACTTTATCCTAAAGTGCCACTGGAAGTGCGAGAACATGATTCGTGATGTTTGCAATTCCATCTGTCATCGTTATCAGCAGTGCCTGGACCAGAATGGTCATCAGTTCGAACACCTGCGATAACTCAAAATATTCTACACTTGTCTTCGTTAACTTGGATTTATAAAACTCAGATATATATCTTAATAAACATTCTATTATAATCATTCAAAAGGAGTATACATTTTTGGGACACCCTGTATATAACGGTAGAGATACATTAATTATCAACACAAAGACTTATTTTTTGTTTAGAATAAAGATTAAAATATTAAATGTTTATTTTTACTATTGTTGTCAATTATGTAGAAGACAACAGAGGCTGCCATGAGTATTTAAACGTCTTCTAACTCTAATTTAACTAGTCCAGTGTAGAGGATGTATACTTAATTAGAACCTATCTCAGGTTGTGTGCCAGTTTTGCTTGTAGTAATTTCACTTTTTTTGCAACTCCAATCGAAGTAAACGGTTAGCCAAATAGTACGATTAAAATACTTAGTTGTTTTACGATGTTCGATTTGAACATTGTTTGATTTCTTTCTCATATAGAATTACTGCTGGACGAGTAAATCTAATGACACCACTTGTTGAACGATGCTGGATTTGTGTATTATTTAATATTCTTCCCATCACAAATTTATTCTGGACATCTAAGTATAATTACTCAAGTTGTTAGCCGACGCTGGATTTTTGCATTTTTTAGAATTATTCTCAAATCGATAATTTTTCTAGACGAGTAAATCTAATGACTCAAGTTGTTGGACAATGCTCGAATTCGATTTGGTAGATAACTTTTAAATAGTTAATTGAGACTCAAGTCTAGCGGCTTAACTGGCCTTTTACGATTTTTTTTTGTATCTTTCTAACATAGAACACATTCTGAATAAGAGAAATCATGCAGAAACTAAAATGCAATAATTACACTGATTTTGATGTGTTTAATATGTACATTTTATAATCCTTCTCCTGCGAATACATCATTATGTACAGTAGGTTTTAATATGTACATTTTATAATCCTTCTCCTGCGAATACATCATTATGTACAGTAGGTTTTAAGATGTTTATATTGAACGAATAAAATCGTTTGACGACAAACAAGTAAAACCTTTTATATTCCCAGATATTTGCAGAATACTAGGTCAATTGTTAAGTAATCTTCGCCAATTGTCAATTAAAGGCTTTTACTTAGATTCTAAATAGTATTGTTACGACAGCGGGAGTCACGTGACTCTAGTAATACGTCATATTCCTGAAGTCTCGAGCGTTTACTAGATATGCGGTATTCTTGTGTATATAAGACCGGTAAGAAGTGACGGCAACAATGGATTGTAATTGAACTGCCGACAGAGAGAGACTGACGATTGAGTCGAGCACGTGAGTCGTTCGTTGTGAATTATAGCGTTTGTTATAGCGTGACTGTGGAAATTAAGTGTATTGCAAAGTTGTATTCAAAAAGGATAAACCAGTTTTATTTAAGAAAGGGAAGAATTTATACGGAAAATTAACTAACGAACGGAGATGTAACAGTAGAAATATATACTGTATTGTTGTTGAGCTTAAAATTCTTCTACAGTAGGTGGGTGTGACTAGATGACGATAAATTCAAAATAGATGAACAGCACGCATCGACTTGTTTTCAAAATATTATATATATATTCGAAGTGTTTAAACGTATGTACAACAAATTCTTTACACTATGGAGATCATAAGCATATCATAAACACTATATATAGTTCTCTTCTTTTTTGTCAAAGTCCACTTAGGCGTAATCAATTGCTTTAGAATTTCAGTTGACAAGCCGAACTACTTTTCTCTATTTCCATCACAGTAGTATTCCGTGTATACAATTATTGCGTGAGTTACCACAGTTCTATACTGTTTTTCCGGTAATCGTCTGATCCTCGTACTTCATATATCGTCCGTTCCTTTTGTCAAAGTGTACTCAGGCTCGGCCAATAATTTTAGAACTCGCTTTGGTGAAATAAACTATACTTCTTATCTCTTTTAAAACTGATAGCTTTACTCTAACATATTAATCGTTAGGCCTATATTAACCATTAGGCCTTTCACTCCAAAAGATACTAGTCTGCTTTTTCGTACTTAGCCTACTTTCAAATAATCGTATGTTTTTTGTTAAAGTTCACACAGGCAGTTTCAGTTGCTTTAGAACACCCTTTGACGAGACAAATTATTCTCCTAAAATGTCAGAAAACTGTTAATCGCACTTAAACATATCAACCGTAGATTATTCACTCCAACTACATTAACTTTACGTTTTCTAACCTTTCTTTAGTCGAACTTTTACTTCCCATGACTTTACTTTCCCGTCTGCTCTATCTGTCTGCACTTCCCGCTCGTCTCACACTATTTATATATTTATCACTTAATCGTCTGCTCGCCTTCTAGAAATCTCTATGTCCTCAACATCAATAAATTTCACGCGAAGTTCGATAGCCTCTTCCGAGTTACTAACTAAACTTGTCATAACATATACTTTAAAATATTTTTTAATAAAGCTAAACAATCATGAAATATTCACTCACAAAATATATAAATTAATAATACCTACACTAAACAGTCTTTTATATCATGACAACTAGAGATATTGAAGATTATAATTGAAATAGAGAACATTCGTTATACAATATCTAATCAAAAACACATTAGGTGTGAAAAAAAGAATTGAGACTGTGACTTAAAGGAATTAAGTCAAAATTGACGGCCAAACTGGTAGCAACACTTATAGTACTGATAGTAATTTTACGGCAAATATTCATTAATCAGTTAGCTATGCTACGTATTTTATTTTACCCATCATCGTGCCCCAAGTTGAACACCTTTTTTCACATCTAAGGTGTTTGTGATTAGGTATCATGACTTATGTCACTACACACCAACAAATCACAACAAGTAAGAAAGCGACACTGGATAGTAACTAACATGAGATTTAGGATCACAACCCTATTATTCGGAACAAACCTATACTTTGCAGAACGCCCCCAGTGGCACAGCGGTATGTCTGCGGACTTACAACGCTAGAAACCGGGTTTTGATATCCGTGGTGGGCAGAGCACAGATAGCCCTTTGTGTAGCTTTGTGCTTAACTACAAACAAACAAACAAACTTTACAGAACCAACCATATTCTTTAAAATATATATGGGTAGTTTTCATCTCTAAAACAATGTTAATAACTTCCTTTATAGTAACGCCATGGAATCTAGATTAACAGTTTCTTGTCATCGCCTGCATGCACTTGGTACAGTCGTATCAAGCATCATTATTTACGCTAAATGCTTAAGTTAATATCACGTGACGCTAAACGCTCTTATTTTAAGAGAATTTCATAACATTTAACAAATTTGTGCTTAAAAGTTGGCACTATAGTTTTTCTGCTCTAAATGAGACGTCTTTAATCTGAATAACAAAAAACTAATAATGGTTAACAAAAAACTAATAATGGTCCACTTTTACTCTCAGATAAACCTGTAGTAAAAGGTAAAAATTTCAGACCGATAGCTCAGTGACTTTTTGCGTAGGCGGGCTAAAAAAGTTTGATCAAATTTGAACGGTTTTATGTTGAATAATTTTGCACGCGTGGCTTATATTTAGACCAAATTTGACACCTAATTGTTGGTTTTAAAGATCTATCAGTGTAACAAATATGAAAAAATATATACATAAAGTTGAATATGTTTTTTTATCAAATAAAGTTTCCGTACTTTTGGTGCGAAAAAAAAGAAAAAATTCAATCAAAACTGGAGATTTTATATATTGTGTATTTCTTAATGGATTGCCTTGAAATTTGGCATATGAAGTAAGGATTCAGTAGAGCACATTCACTGAAAATATGTAACAGTTTAGGTTATCACAGTCCGAGCTATAGAAAGTGGAAAATCTCTAAACTATCACTCCTGTTAATAACACACAGTGTGTCCTGCAGGTTGTTTTGGTCTCACACGTGTCTTGATTTACTTGAGAAACAAGGGAACAAATACTGGCTCAAGAAGTTGAAGATTTATCAGTACGGTTGTTGCTAAATTGTGCAGAAATTTATGTCAGAAAGTAAAATCACGTGCTATTCAATTTATTTCATTTAAAAGAAAACCGTTTTTTAAATAAACAATTGGCATTACATGAACCGCTTTTCAGAACAAATTTTCATCCTTTTCATGAACTTTGAAAGGTGTTGTTCGTAAGGGCTAAACAGTAATTTCCAAGGATTCTAATAAATTATTTACATTCAGGTTTTATATTCTTTTTTTTTTTCATGCTATATCCCCATTATTTTAGTACTCCTCTCCCTTCTTATCCTTGTAATATTCTTCCACTTCACTCAGCAAAAGTCTTTGTACTCTCCATCCTCTCCCTGAAAATGAATCAGTCTTCTCCTCTTGATCTCATCTCCATTTGAGGGCAAATCATCGGTTACATCAGAAGTTTACCGCGTCTGTATGCAGGCGTACTTTTCTTTGGGGCCCGGCATGGCCAGGTGGTTACGGTACTCGACTTGCAATCTGAGGGTCGCGGGTTCGAATCCCCGCCACACCAAACATGCTCGCCCTTTCAGCCGTGGGGGCGTTATAATGTTCCGGTCAATCCCACTATTCGTTGGTAAAAGACTAGCCCAAGAGTTGGCGGTGGGTGGGGATGACTATTTGCCTTCCCTCTAGTCTTACACTGTTAAATTAGGGACGGCTAGCGCAGATAGCCCTTGTGTAGCTTTGCGCGAAATTCAAAAACAAACAAACAAACAAACTTCTCTTTGGACACTTGACAGCACTTCTTCCGCCGAAGCTTCTCTCACTTCTCTTATGGGTAATTTTTTGAGCAACTGGTGTGTCATAGTGATCGCATCCACACCTGCTACACTTGTAACTTCTCGGACATTTTGCTACTTGACATTTGCAAGTTAGTTTTGAATCCGACCTTGTTTCAATTTCGACAAGAACAACCACTCAGATTCTGGCTTGTTGTCTCAGTAGTTTCTCACAGGTTTCACATAAAGTCCGGAAATGATGAGTGTTCTATAGATAATGTACCACAACAATGCAATGATTATTGTTTGAATTGGGATAAAAAAAATCACCCAATTCTACGAAGAAAAGACAATCGTACCTTCTTTGTATGTTGCCCCCCAGTGGCACAGCGATATTTCTGCTACTGTTGAATCATATATTTCTTATCAATAAAGTTTAGTGTCTTTCGACTTTTCGAGGACGAATAGGGCACAATAGTTAACAAATATATTCAGAAAAATAACAACTTAATACTACTTAACTAGTTTTCTTAGACCTTGATATAATATTTAAATGTTGAACGTATCACAAACATATACCAATTACACGTGATTTTATTTTGCGCTTCGAAGGAAATAAAATTTTTTTCATCGACTTGTTCACGTGGACAAGTTTTTATATAAATTGTTTGTGCGATAGACAGTAAGAACTTATTTAACAACAACGTGTTCGTGATTATCTGAAAATCATCATTATATTCATATCCAAGATCTTCAAACTTTATGAGTTGGACAAGATCCCAAAATATGTTATATAATCAGTTAAGATATAAAATCACGATACAGAAGTTTTCACCTTGAAAGTTTATTTTTACTTAACTGGAGGTTCGGCATGGCCAGGTGATTAGGGCGCTCAACTCACAATCTGAGGGTCGCGGGTTCGAATCCCCGTCCCACCAAACATGCTCGCCTTTTCAGCCGTGGGGGCATCATAAAGTGATAGTTAATCCCACTATGCGTTGGTAAAAGAGGAGCCCAAGAGTTGGCGGTGGGTGGTGATGACTAAGCGCAGTTCGCGAGTCAAACGCAAAAGAGCAATGCCGAGCGACCCTTAGCAAAGAAATACTTCTTTTAAAGAAATATAACCTTAAAAGCAAAAGAAATATAACCTTAAAAGCAATAAATAATGCCAAAACATAAACAAAATAAAGCACAGACAGCTGGAGTGACGCAACATATTTTTGCAGGAGTTGTTTTCTTTCCAATATAGAGATAATAAACATTGTTTTGAAAATTTTACATTGTATTCACTGTTACTATGGTAATCATTAAAACAAAAAAATGTCCATAAGAATAACATTGGAACTTTGAAGACCCGTGGGGCGGAGCCCTAAGGTGAATTCCAAAAATCCAAGTAGCCTATAACCTTCTCACGCATGTATAGAACAAAGAAAAAAATTTTCTTCGAAATCAGTGCACCCGTTTCCCTCTATCTTCTTCCTGCCGAGCTTCCCTCTCCTCTACTGTTTCATTTTCCCTTCTTTGACTGTGCCGAACTCTATCTTCTTCCTGCCGAGCTTCCCTCTCCTCTACTGTTTAATTTTCCCTCGCCAAACTGTGGCGAACCCTATCTGCTACCAGTCGAGCCTCCCTGTTATCCTCAGACTGTGACTTTCAGGAGATTGCGTGCCACTCTCTGTCACGGGCCAAACGTTTTTCTCTTTCGACTTCAGACTGCCGGGTTTTGAAGCGGGCCACACGCTCCCGACTGGTGGAAGGTTGTTCCTCACCAACAAAGTACATATGTTTCTAATGAAGTGGAGCTCATGGATGCCTCATTTCCTCCAGTATTGCTTGAGGGGCCCGGCCTCACACCCTCAACCGATTCAGAGCCTTCATAATCTTTCGCAGACCTACACACCTTCATTCTTTTAGCATCCTTAGACACTCTGCTTAAGCTACTTTTCTTTTTACGGGGCATGTTGATGTCAGGGTATTTATTACGTACAACACTTACTCCTATTTGAGAAAGTCTACAAAAAATAAACCATGTAACTGAATTTTTAAACTCCAAGGATAGTGTTCATAAAAAAAGAAAACAATATAAGAAAGAGCGCAGTTCGCGAGTCAAGCGCAAAAGAACAATGCCGAGTGGACGGGCGAGCGACCCTTACCAAAGAAATACTTCATTTAAAGAAATATAACCTTAAAAGCAAAATAAATATAACCTTAAAAGCAAAATAAATATAACCTTAAAAGCAAAATAAATATAACCTTAAAAGCAAAATAAATATAACCTTAAAAGCAATAAATAATGCC
>NW_013667331.1:0-1553 GCF_000517525.1 Limulus polyphemus | reverse complement strand
AAAACAAAAAAAATGCCCATAAGAATAACATTGGAATTTTGAAGACCCGTGGGGCAGAGCCCTAAGGTGAATTCCAAAAATCCAAGTAGCCTATAACCTTCTCACGCATGTATAGAACAAAGAAAAAAAGTTTCATCGAAATCAGTGCACCCGTTTCCCTGTGAAAAGCGAACAATATCACGTCCAAAACCGCACCAAAGCAGGTTTTTGGGCGGCCGCCATTTTCTTTCAAAAAGGCGTATGACAGTTTCAAGTAGCCTATGACCTTCTTACACATCTATAAAACAAAGAAAAAAAGTTTGATCGAAAACGGTGCACTTGTTTTCCCGTGAAAAGCGAACAAAAACACGTCCGCAAGCGTTACCGACAGACAAACAGACAGAAATTGAGATAAGGCTTGTTTCGGCTTCTCTGGTGTATGAAACGTGAAGATATGCAAAAAGTTTACTATTCTAAGCAATGTACAGACAAAACTCTTATTTTATTTATATAGATTTTACGTAATTTTATTAATATTTAATTATTTCATTTTATATTTTATGTAATTTTATTAATATTTAATTATTTTATTTTATATTTTATGTAATTTTATTGATATTTAATTATTTTATTTTATATTTTTTGTAATTTTATATTTATGTTATGCAAGAAACTTAATAAATACCACGTGTACCAAAACTGTAAATACCGCTCTTAATCGAAAATAGGACACTGTGAAAAACGTATAGAATTATCCATTTTAGTTTTTTATTTAGAAGACTAACAACACAATTATTAAAACATTTAAAACCATTTTGAATTATAGCGGCAGTTCTTACATGTCGTAGGTGATCTGCCAACTGTGGGACTTGACTAAATATTGTTGCGTCAGCGAAGTCACATGACTAGTGTCACGCCACGTTTCTAGAACTATCCTGTATCTTGGCGAATGCTCTAGCATTTACTAGATATAGGGTAGTCTGGTATATAAAAGAGGGTGATGACGTGACGGGACAAGAATGTGTGTGTGTAGGTAATGAGTAATTGAACTGCAGTCAGAGAGAGACGTATTATTGAAGTTAACGTCGTTATTGTTACGTCTCCGTTTGTTAATTAATTTTCCGTAACTTCGTTCCGACTAGCGACACAAGTCCTTACTTAATAAAACTGGTTTATTCTTTCTGAATATAACTTTACTGATACACTTATCTTTAACAGCCGCTCTATAACAAACGCGAGAACGTCTCACGTGCTCGACAATACTTAGTTCAATTACTCACTACCTAAACACACCTTATTGTCCCGTCACGTTGTCACCCTCTTATATATACCAGACTACCCTATATCTAGTAATCTCCCGACAATTCCCGAAGGTTCAAGAGAACGAGTCACGTGACCTCGCTGACGCAACACTGCCCCCTCCTTAGTATTGTTCGTCACGAACAATAACCACATACAATAAACCAATAACAATAACTTAATTAGATGTACAGAATTACAAACACAAAATTACAATTCAACAAAGTCTCTTAATTTTACGGGACGTATCTTCTTCCGTACTGGTCTCCGTCTCG
>NW_013667330.1:203202-250474 GCF_000517525.1 Limulus polyphemus | reverse complement strand
AACTGCTAGAAACACCCAAAAGTGGCAGGAAAAAAAATGGTATCCACAAGTTGCCCATGACCGAGCCAATATCCTGACATGAACCCCATCGAAAACCTCTGGGCCATACTCGACCGGCAAGTGAAGAAACAACAACCAAAAAACCAACTTCGAAGAGCGATCTACTCCAAGTTTTGAAGCAAGAGTGGGAGAAAATCCCACAGTCTAAAATTGACGAGATGATTCTCACGATGCCCCAAAGAATCAACGAACTCCAAGGAAGCGAAAGGAAGATCTACTAAATATTAATTAAATTATAAATATATTAATTCACGTGAATATGACTGAGAAATTTCATTTTTTCCTGAAAAGGTGGTGTCTATTTACTTGTGACCACGCTGTGTATATATACATTGACAAAACAGTCAGAAAAACATATGTTATAAGAAACACTTAAATAATTTTATAAATATTTAAGTCCGGCTGCGTTCTACATGGGTAGTTTTTATATGCCTTAAGGGTAGCTTTTATTTCTGTGGTTATTAGTTCCAAAGCTGGTAATTGTGTATAAGTTACCAAAACCTTGTGTTCTTTAGGGCATTGGCTACTTTTCATGCCGAATGTTGATTATGTTTTGAACCAGGCCATAAGTTCATTGTAGATAGTTCGTTACTAGATATTAATACCATCAGGTAATTGTTTATTTCAGTAATGAAATATACTGTATATAACGTATCTTTATATAAAGCACATTGATCGTTATTTTAATGTGTAGCTAAAATAAAATTATTCATGGAACAGTTACAAAATAAATAGATACTGAAATATGACAAAATATATATGCTTAGTTATCAGTGACAATCCTAAACACAAATCAAAACATCACGTCTACTGTAAAAGGTTAAGAACAATGCTTAACACTTATGTAGTTCTAGCCTTCCTATAATTGGAACAGTCGTGACGTGAAGGGTTTTATTTTGGCTGGTTTCTAAGTTAAGTATTGGTTAGCTATAAAAAAAACTTGATGATAATGCGACCTAGCGAGTGCGTGGGATTCCCTTTGGAAGTATAATGTAGTTTTTATTAAAAACGACTACTTATAGTATTTTGTACAACTTATCACTAAGGTTTTTTTTTAAATTCTCAGAACACAACAGAGCTGTTGTGAAATTTATTTGCCCTCGTATACATAAAGAAACCCAAAACTTTCGTCCTCTTTTCCCACACCTCATTGCGTTCTCAGAAAATAACTTACAAATCTGGTCAATCTATTTTGTGTGTGGTAAACATAATAGTTTGGAACTATTAGAAGTAGTTAGAATTTGAATGTTGTTTTCAAAATTTCGAGAAGTTGTTGTATATGTAAAATGCCTTTTCATGCGTGTCTCCTTATATCTATATATATGCGCGTATAAATCTAGATAAAAAATACAACGGAAAAAAGTCAATCGGTTAGAAGACAAAGAAAATTACACAGACAGGTAAAAAAAGTCAAAAGTGTGTGATAATGAAAAGGTAAAACGCTTAGTTCCGAATTTGTATTAATAGCATTCCTTGAATAAATAATTTATTTTTGTTTTACTTTTTTACCTGTTTGTGTAATTTTCTTTTGTCTTTTTTTCCATTGTCTTTTTTTTACCCTTGTCTTTACTACCGCTACTGTGCGCGTGTACATCCGTATGTTAAATTAACTGTTTTTTGTTAGAATGACCATCGATGAATGAACAGAACTCTGAAACTTTTGCAATGTCAGTAATATTTTCCTACTGGGTTGTTTTCTCAGTCTTTTTTGTGAACTGTACTGTAATTTTTATGGGAAAAGTCTTTAGCAATTCAGAATGGAAACATTTTGCATTAAACGCCGCCTGTAAAGATCTGGGTAGAAAATAAACTGAGACAGATGATGTCCCAACATTGAGAATGAATTTAAAGGTCGAGTGTCGTCCTGGAAACATATTACCTAACACTCTGTCAATTATGTGACGAATTACTTTCTTCAACAGAGTTAAAAATACATATATCATTATTGAATAATAATCTTAGGCTAAAACATTTGGTACATACAAATGTGTTTAGAATGGTTTTCTAGCATGTTAATTACCAGGAAATTGCACTGTTAAATGTTTGACATCAGATAAATTTGATCCAGTGTATTTAGTACGTTGGGGCCTCCTTTAAGCATGTAAATTTCTGCAATAGCTATATATATATTTAGTTTACGTGATTAGTATATACGAAAGCAAAAAAAAATATTTTGTAACGTGTTCTATCGTTGGGTGGGTTCTCTTAATTTATTAGTGAAAGTAATGCGAAGTCCAGTCCACGTAACGATAACAAATTAGTTTATTTCTTCCTTAACGTTTGCTACAGGCTACTCTCACTTCCATACAGTTGTAGGCCTAAGTTTACAAATAACGTTTTCGCTTTCAAGTTTTAACAGAAACTTACTCGCTAATGGTAATACAATTAACTTACAAATAAACTTACTTGTACAATGTCAATTCTATAGGAGCTTGCGAATTCATGCGTATTAGTGATGTTAGTACACATATGAAAATGTTTATTCCGATTTTACGATTCTTGTGTAATAATCTCTTATTTTTCATTTGTGATTTGTTATTAATATTTAATCATTATTTAGTGTCAGGATTTACTAGCGTCTTCTACGCAAAGAAGTGGCTGCTTTGTAAAACAATGCATTATAAAACTTCTTCCAGACATACTTAATAAACAAATGTTTTATTAAACTAATCATCTTTCTATAGAACACCTTATTAAAACATTAAATAATGTAAAACACACTTTAAAGCTTTAATGTCATGTGAGTAGATGCTACTATAATTCTTATAGTGTATACAATAAAATAGTGCTTGAAAAACATTAACGTTTTTATTCCAACGGATATGTTTGTAGAAACAGTTATTTTCATATTAGTGTTTGACCAATTAAGTCATTTTTATAATGTATACTTTTTTCCATGATATGAAACTCGTTCTTTATTTGTTTTTTTATTTCCCTCATAAACCATTTACGATTGAGCTCCCTTTTTCTCCAGGATTCACATAATCGTACATTTAAAACTTGCTATGATATTATAATTTTCTATTTTGGGGCCCATATAAAACCTTTTATTTCAGACAAGTATACGTAAACAGAATCATATCCATTATGGACAATAAGGCTTGATTAAGCATACATTCACACATAGAAATAAACTTTTATTCTGTATAATTATTAGTTTGTTTGTTGTTTAGCTCAAACCTAAACTACTGGCTTTATTTGCTCTTCCTACCACATACTAGGCGCTAAGCCACAGTGGGGAAATATGTCTATTAGGGAAAAAAATAAAGGTAAGGTTTGAATCTATATATGAATATATCTCATCAAACCGCGATGAAAACAAAACTAGATAAATCCTCTGGTCTCCCTTCCAATTGAACAAAGGACTTCAAAAGTGGGTCACCTTCATTGACGGGTATCAAACATTTTGGATGTGTAGAATGTAAGTCTGCCTAAATTAAAGACAAAACTCTGGACAGGCTTAGAGGTGATGTGATCCACTATATTTGAAACTGTTGGTGGCCAACTTATCTACATAGTAGATTGTGTCTCATCCCGTGTACTAAAATGGCATGCTCTATTTATTTCGACCAGAGAACAGTTGTCTAAACTAGACTAATAGTGTTTACTGCTTAAAATGGAATAAAAATGTTAATAGATCATGTTGTTTAAAATTGTTTAGACTGCTTAAGTAATAAAAAATAAGTTATGGCATTTACTAATACATGATAGTGTAAAGACAAGAATCAAGCTATTGGTATTATTATATACTCTGTCATGTGTCCTGTAATTGTTTATACGAGTATCATTCATATATCATAGCTATATTTATGATACTGTAAAATTATTATGTGTCTTAAAGTTAAACAATGAATAGTTTGTATTGTCTATCACAATTTAGTCTTTAACAATTATTATAAGTGGTATAAATGGCAATATAGTAATTAATGAAAATAGGCCAAATGCTATTACACAAAGTTGAATGGATGAACATTTCTGTTTAGAGAAGAGTCCATGAAAGCTCATTGAAAAAAACAAAAACAGTCTCGATTGTTATGATAAGCCTTTTAACCCTTGCAGATAATCGTTGTTACCTAACGAATGGCGGCTCCTCTGAGACGTTCACGGTAAATGAAGAGCTTCCTGTTGGTAAGTTTGGAAAATACTCTTAGATTTACACTTTATGACAAGGCTGCCAAAGGGTCCCCGTTTAAATAAATCTTCATAAAACCGGATTAAAATGTTAACCCGCTTTACTCCAAATAGGCTTACCTTTGTGAGACATCACATTGCTTTCTTGGACTTACTGTAACTGAAAGTCATGTTCAAGTATTTTATGAATGACGCGGAAAATAAAGTGAAGAGGTGTATCATGGGATACTTAGATTCTTTAATTTCCTAAAAAAGAAAAAAAAGTGATTTGTATATATCCTGTTTGATAAATAAATTATAAAAAGCAGTTTACGTTCAAAATTAAGATACAATGTTTACATCTATTTAATAGCATTCAGTAGTAGCTAAGCAAATAATTTTATTTCCTTTATGATAATTTAACACTATTGAAATATCAACACAGTGAAAGGCGTTGTCAAATATAAAATATTAATATTATTAGATAAAATCGAATGAAGTAGTTGTTGTTTGTTGTTTAGAAGTTAAGCACAAAGCTACACAATGGGCTATCTGTGCTCTGCCAACCACGGGTATCGAAACCTGGTTTCTAGCGTTGTAAGTCCGCAGACATACCGCTGTGCCACTGGGGGGCTCGAATGAAGTAAACCAGTACACCTGTTAGAAATATATATATATATATATACATATAAAGAATAACATTTCTTTTTCACTTTTCGGTATGTGTTTGTTTTTTAAGTAAACTTTATAAGAGTATTTACACATTTTCTTAACCTATTTATGTAAAGCTTAATATTTGAGGTAATAGATAAAAAAAGTTATGTAAGAGAGTTTGATCAACTTTTAAACACAAACAAACAATGAACATACCCTGTGTTTGTGTACAAACTGCAAAATAAAGACAATATGATTTGTTTTCTTCAGATTATGTTCTTGGGAAACTACAGGTTGGTGGAAATGCTGGTAAAGACGGTGACATAGTGTTATCTCTGGATGATGACAACCTTCCTATATCTATTGAACCTTACACTAAAAATCTTGTCCTCAGACAGAGGCTAGACAAGGAAGGAGTGGATGGAGTCCAGAGTCTAAGCGTAGACGTCAGTTGCTCAAAAGTGGGGAAAAATGACCCGGTAAGAGTTTTGACAACAGCTGTGACTGTGGACGTTTGCTCATACTTTTTTTGTATTCTAATAATCATCTGATTAAAACGTCAAATACAAAGGCAATGATTACTCGCTCTGGCCACACGTACAAATATATGTTAACTTAACTTTTCCACACCCCACATTAGTGAGGTATTAAAGTTTTTGCCACCCCCTAAGCCCTTTCGGAAGTACCGCCCCCGCACTGCGTGGGCCGGACATAATCTCAACCAAGAGCTATGAAATATTTTTATATATATCTTAGTCTCGACACTAAAGTACATGTCAGTGAAGATATAAACACAAGTTCAATACTGAAGTGCTGTTAATGTTGTGTTCGCTACATATATTTATTTACTTCAACAGCGGTTAAAAAACAAAACAAAAGATTCCGCCAGAATTTTGCCATCCTAGGTCTAGGCGAAGTCGGGCTGTACGGAAATTCGTTACAGCTCATATATTCAGATAATATATTGTACGCTTCACGTTCAGAATTAATCATCTCTAGGATTAAGTTAGAAAAAATTATATATATATATATAAATATTCCATTAAAATTGAAGTTATAAGTACCCACTATGTCCTAATCTTTGAAGCATCTTAACCAGACGTTGAATTCTTCCCGCCACGATGCTACTCCGTTTAATAAAGTTTTATCTAAACCAGTTACGTGCAAATCAAGATACGCAGTACAAGTACTGTATCCATTGCGAAGGTTAGTTAATTGTGTAATATTCAGTGGTACAATAGTAATAATTATATATATAACTGATTGTCACTAAACTTACTTGTGATAAAGTTCAAGATCACTAGAGCATAAAACCCCGGTTCTTCCACGAGACTTCGTTCTCCTTGACCCTCAGACCTCCTTGTGTATTTTTTATTTTAATTGTGACCTTCTTGGCAGATTACAGTAACCCTGATAGAGCTCGCTTGGATATAATGGACTATTGTCGTCTGTTAGTGAAACATTTTCGATCTTTCCGCGATGAATCTCGTCTACTACTGCTTTTCAATAGTATACGAACTTTTACCCCTTGAACCGATCGCGTACAATAACCTGGGGATTATAATAATATGGTATAATGAATTCCATTGAAAACGGAAGAATATGACTTTCAGATGTAAGGTTTTTCGTTCATTGTTTACTTGTCTCTGTGAAATGAAAAATATTGACGCCAAAGTGAATGAACGACATTGTTTTGATTGTTTGTTTTGAATTTCGCGCAAAGCTACACGAGAACTAATTTAGCAGTGTAAGACTAGAGGGAATGTAGCAAGTTATCACCACCCACCGCCAACTCTTGGGCTACTCTTTTACCAAAGAATAGTTGGATTGACCGTCACGTTATAACGCCCCCACGGCTGAAAGGGCGAGCATGTTTGGTGAGACGGGGATTCGAACCCACAACGCTCTGATTGCGAGTCAAGCGTCCTAACCACATGGCCATGCCGGGCCACATTGAACGACATTCACTAAAAATAAGACTTATCGTGACTATTTATTGATTTCTTACTAAACTGAAAACACGTAATCATTTAAATCAAAAATTAGACGTTCTTGCATAGCGTACATAGCATTCGAATTTAGTTTTATTTTTATTTTATTTGTAGGATACATGAAAGAGTAATTATTTTGTTCAGTCAGTGCTTTTCTTGTCTATAATTTCGCTGGAATCTAATACACCAAATAATGGGACGTGTATAATAAGTTAATAAAGTTAATATTATAAGGATAAATTTTTGTAAACGGAAAGTAATCGTTACAAAAGGTTACCGTTTACTTAGGATTCACTATATGCATATATATATTACTTTTTTATGTATAAACATCATGCACAATGTAATAACGACCATAGAAATGTTTCAGATAGAAATTTCTCTAAAGCCACTGAGTCCGGGAGACAGTTATGTAAATTTATAGAAATAAATATTGTCAGTGACTTATTTTGTAAGATAGAAATTTAATGGAATATGATTAGTTCATTCTATGCTTAGAACTCTAAGGGGGATATGAAAGGGAATTTTAAGCATGCATTTTGATCATTTTAATCGCACATATAGATACAAAGTTATCAAATAATAAATTTGACTAATTGTTTTCACATTAATTAAATTGGCTGTTATTTGTTTTGATTTTAGGAGTGTGTCTTTTCACACATATATATTTGAGCGTTTATATATTGCGGTGATTTATTTCTAGAAAGTTTATATAATATGATTATAATGTTTGCAACCTCAACTTTACTAATTACTGATTATTCTGTACTTATAGAGTATTACCATCCCAGTTCGGATCATTGTCACGGATGCCAATGATAACGTTCCAAAATTTGTAGGAACCCCCTACAGTCTAAATCTTAGCGAGGTGAGATCTTCAGCACGTATTAATAAACATTTTAGTGAAATAAATAATTTAATGTTCATAAAAATTATATACCTAATTCTAAATTGTAAAGACTTAGACAAAGTTGATAGAAATTATAATTCATCAACTTAATCTAGTTCACACCGAAATAGTTTTTGTTCAAGCAATTGTTGATATAAATAGCGCCTCGACCATTACTATGTACCTTAACCGGACTAATGGTCTCTGGTATTGTGCGAAAGTCCTCGTCGACAATGGATATAGTAGAATACATGTGACATTGTAATTATTAATATTATTGTATATAAGTGTTTGGATAGTTTATGTGGGTTGTCTAGCTGTTGACAAAATAATATAAAAAATCAGAATGCATTAATGTGGCATTGTAATGATTAATATCATTATACATAAGTGTTTGGATAGTTTATGTGGGTTGTCTAGCTGTTTACAATATGATATAAGGAATCAGACTACATTCACGTGGTACTGTAATGATTAATATTATTATATATAAGTGTTTGGATAGTTTATATGGGTTGTCTAGCTGTTAACAAAATGACCTAAGGAATCAGAATACATCAATGTGGCACTGTAATGATTATTATTATTATATAAGTGTTTATATAGTTTATATGGGTTGTCTAGCTGTTAAATAAATGATACAAGGAATCAGAATACATCAATGTGGCACTGTAATGATTAATATTATTATATAAGTGTTTGGATAGTTTATATGGGTTGTCTAGCTGTTAACAAAATGATATAAGGAATCAGAATACATCAATGTGGCACTGTAAGAAAAGAAAGTAATTTTACATTACGTATATTGATAATTTCTAAAAACCGTGCTTGATGAAATGTTCACAAATCTCTCCCTGGTAGGTAACAGTGGTGGGGACTGTGGTAATGCAAAACATCAAAGCTATTGATGTTGATCAAGCTGGTCCTTTCAGCACTGTGGAATATTATGTGAAACGTGGACCCTATTCGGTGAGTCAACACGTTTTCAAGCTTACCATTTTATAACAAGACAATATGAATTTGAGACAATGAGGAAACCAACGAACAAATGCAGATTTTCTTATTAACGTTTTAGTTTCATTTACATGAGGTAAACGTTTCTATTGCCATAAAATGCAAGGTCTTATCAGGAATTCAGATGTAGGTAAAATAGGAATGTTGTTTTATGCGTCAGTGCTTCACAGTAGAGTTTATTATTTATAACATAAAGTATGAAATTATACAATATTGCTTTCATTAGGACATCTTAGAAGCTCCTATTATTGAAACATGGTCTTCCAAATGAGAAGGGCTGTTTATAACTTGTGAATTTACCGCTAGGGGTCAGATTTCATGCCCCAAAGGCAACCAGATTAAGCAATCGTGCGTATATTTCGTGAACAGATGCAAAGGCTCGAGTCACGATGTCATAATTGCATAGAGTTGAACCTTCCTCATGGATAAACGATAAAACGTTCGCACGATCAAGTCTTGAATAATGAATGACATCTTAGAAGCTTTGCCCCACTAATGTCATTGACAAGAGTCATGATGACCAAAAATTTACCTCTATATAGGTTGGAAAATTTAACGTACTACCTTTCATTTCTATTATTATCACCTCTAACCTTTTGGCTTCTGAGGCTCGCTTACGTAAGTGTTCCACCTTAATTCTTTTATTAACTTGGAATTAGGTTTCGGAAACAGTTGTCCCCCGTTAGTTCAGTGGTAAGCTAAAGGGCTTACAAACGCAGATGGTTATTGTCTAGTTTTGAGCCTAAAAACAACAATAATAACTGAAACAGTTTCGCACTGATAATTTTTCTCATTACGGGTCACACTTCTCT
Source organism: Limulus polyphemus (assembly GCF_000517525.1). Classification (NCBI taxonomy): domain Eukaryota; kingdom Metazoa; phylum Arthropoda; class Merostomata; order Xiphosura; family Limulidae; genus Limulus; species Limulus polyphemus. Next base: position 240,944 of record NW_013667330.1, on the reverse strand, counting down.
ACGTAAGCAGTTATTATGTTGTGAATATTTTCATTGAATCATGTAAGTAAAATTAACCCTAAATAACATATCTATTTCTTTCCGAATTTTAAAAAATATATAAATGTTAATCATCACGTGCGAAGACTCAACAAAGACTGCTTTAAAGAATATTTTCTGACCAAGTAAATGGTTTCGAGAACAAAGTTGTAATGTGCGAAATGCAGAGTTTCTATTATATCAAATGAAATTTGTGGACAGGAAGACTGTAAACTTTGCGAGATGAAACATTCGTCTCTACAAGTGCCAAGTACGAGATTACTGGCTTTCTGTTACTCAGACCGTTTTTATAAACTATGTATAAGGCTGTGCTCGTAACTCAGATTTCATTGTTAGGCTTACAAAAGAAGAAGCGTCGGATTCTTACTTGTTGTTTTGATGCAACATCACTTTGTTGTAACACTGGAGCAACGTTATGAAAAACCGTCAACTTTTGTAAGAACATACATTTATTATTCTGAATGCATTTGTCCCAGAACACTTTAATATACATGTGTAAAATATATACCTTTCATACATGACAAAAAAATCCTCTCAAAGTAGTAGATGTTGCTGCGCAATGGTTATAACGATATCTTCCATTTTTACAGTTGTCATAGATAAAATAATATCATTTAGTCATTCGTGTACAAGTATTTACACAATTGTGAGCTAGAAAATATATATTGCTGATTAATATATTGTACGTGTAAATTCTTCTTAATGTTAAACCAAGATTTGAAAATGTAAACACTAAGTATTCGAAATGAGCAGTAAATAGTGTTGTGTTTTAACGTACTGGCCTTAAAGGATGAAAAAGGGAGAAACTGGTGAGTATTATATTCAAGAAAATCTCACACTTACTTGTAGTTCTAGAGCAATAGATTCTAAACACTCTTTGCTAGATATTCCTTCTACTTTGATTAGACTGATTCTAAATATATATAGCCAATAAGGAAGAAAAAATGGAAGAAAGACAGACAGAATTACTTGTTAAAACTTTACCTAACCAGAGACATCGTGAGTGAGATGTGGTGTGTATATTATACCAATAGAAATAAGTCACAGGCCTACATAAAAATAAAACATTATTGCTACAAGGATTTTACTGAATATAATTATTTGGACGAAGTCGGTAAAATCAGGCTTAAGTGCATTGAAGATCATTTCAGTTCTTAAATAATTGAAAAATTCTAGTAATATATTAACACGTAATAAAAAATTGTTGTAATTTATGTTTTGTGTGAACTTTTATTATGTACACACAAAGACCGAAATTCTATTCTATAGTCTATTTAATTTTCAATCATATGTTTTCTTTCTTACAGAAAACAGTTGTCACTTCATATTTTTAGGACAATGTGATAATGTAAAAGTAATCTGCAGTACGTGGCTAATTTTACATTAAGAAATGCTTAAATTATCTTTTAAATCTAAATTGTTGCTAAGGTCGCCAAATCATTTTGATTGGCTGGCTTATTTTATTGTCTGATTTGTCTTTTCCAGATTTATTCATACTGGTGGGTAATTATTAAGTAGAGAAAGAAATGTAGAAAAAATCTGTGTATGTTCTATTTTGAATTAGTAGTCAAACTTAAGTTGCTTTAAAGCTCAAGTAAGTGCCTATCAAATAAGATTATAACCTTTCAAAGCATTCTTATCTTGTGCACATTGATAATGTAAAATTACTGACACATTCTTCTATCTCAAGTGTTTTAATGACGAAACCTTTTGAAACTAAACAATGGGATTTTGTTTTGTATTCTGTGTTATTACAACTAAATTTCATTTTAGAATTACAGTAATATTCTGTTCTACCCATTTTCTGAAACAAGCATAAATTCAGTTACTTATTTTTCATCATAGAAGAATGATTGTTACTTGGTTTCTAAGATAAATTTGTTGCGCTGATTTTTTTGCTTGCCAAATTATTCATGCGATTCTTGTATAATCAGTTGTTTCAAAAACTTGTTCTCTTCTTTGAGTACAGCATATTTTGGCTTTCGATAACCGCTTGGAAGGTCACCTAGTGTTAACTGCTCCACTAGACTTCGAGACCCTCCCCAAATTTTCAATAACAATAAAAGCACAGGTAAGTTCTTGTTCTCTGATTTTAGCATAATAGTCAACGTAGTATAAAAAAACTGATTCGCTGACTTTCAGACATACAGTATATGTTATAGACTAATAATTGTAAATATATTTTGTTCTTAATATTTCTCTCGTTAGCTTAAATTTATTATTTATAGTGATGTTTTCAGAGTTGAAGCAAACATGAGAGATAAGTTTGTAGAACGATGTATCGCCCCCAAATGGGAAAAATAAACAAACAGTTAGTTACAACAAGATAAGCTAATGTTTATAGAATAGCGGAAATGTTTACAGATGGTGTTTTGAAAACGTCACAGTACATTGTCATCTGTAATCGTGAGAGAATTAAAGTACTGGTGCATGTTGTCTTGCCGATTGAACCTCAACTTTTTATATTAGCCTGGTAGATGTTGTTCTGCCAAGGTTAAAATTTTACTTTATTATATATATAGTTCAATTTGGTGTTAGTTGGCCTGCTAGTTGAACCTCAACTTTTTATATTAGCCTGGTAGATGTTGTTCTGCCAAGGTTAAAATTTTACTTCATTATATATATATAGTTCAATTTGGTGTTAGTTGGCCTGCTAGTTGAACCTCTACTTTCTCATTCTAACCTGATCCATGATGCCCTGCCAAATTTTAATCTCTGCTTCCTTATATCAGTCTGGTGCCATTTGTCCTGCTAATTAAACCTCTATTTCCTTATATACTGATCTGATACATGTTGTCCTTGCTAAGGCTGAATCTGTTCTTTATGTCAGCTTGGTGCATGCTGTGTTTTTAAGAGTGGTTCTCCTATTCTTGAAACTGGAATTGGACGAAAGCCCGTGCACCGTGGAAAAACAAAGAAACTTCACTGAAATCCTGGTTACTATTTTTGTTACTTTTAAGCGTATGCCAATAAAATTTAATTATCGAATTTGAAGTTAACAGTTTTTTCTTTTGTGTAGCGAAAATGTTTATATATATGTGTTTGTGTGTGGTAGTACCGTAGAAGTAATGTAACTTAAACATACGTAATTTAAAGTCTGTCTGTCTGAAATATTTACAGATCTATGTGGCACAGAGAAACTGAACTATTTTCACATAAAGCAGATCGCAAAGAAAGATCAAAACAAACGCATTAACACACTCTCTGATTGTAAATGTTTACGTGGATTTGAAACTCTATAAACTACTTGGATGATTCTTCTCTGTTTAGGAAATACAACTTAGCACTTTGGCAAACAACGCTATAGCAGTTGTATTACAAAATTCATAAAAATAATGAATAACGCTCTTGAAAACGCACATATTCAATGGCTTCTTAGAACTTAGCTTCCATAGATTTTGCCAACGTAAGTCTGAAATAATCTGTAGGCATAAGATAGCCAAATATCGCATTCAAATCTATATCATTATTTTTTGTTTGTATTTTAAATAGATTTTAAAGTTATTTGTGCGCAACATAATGCCTATCCATACAAAAATATCTTTGAAATTATTGATTGTCTAAATCCTATTTAACGTACTACTTCGAGCAACTCTGTCTTTCAAGAATTCCGCTGCTGTATAGTTGTTCTTTGCGTTAAGCAGAATTTATTCAGTCTAGCGAAACATTTTGTATTTTTGAAAAGTCATTTTGTCGTCTAGATGGTTGGTGACCACGTTCAAGAAATTTGTTCACATTTTTTTAAAGGCTGGCAACCAGCCAGGTAGGGAGGTTTTATAGACTTATTATTAGCTTGAGTGAATACGACACAAGAACGACATACAAGTCACTAAATGTTACTAAAAAAAACTTAATTTACAAAGACATATTATGTGCCTTAAGCCTTCTCACAAGATTAGAGAAAATAAACCGGACTTAAATTGACTGAAATAAACTTAACTTGCAACCTTTTATAAGTAGATTAAAATTTAACTTGATATATTCATACAAAAACAAAATGAGTATGAAGCTGTAGATGTTATTTTCTAACTGGTCCACACACTATGGAAAAAGAAGGTTGATACTAGTACTGGAAATTACAAAGAATAAAAGTTATTTTAATATTAATTATAAAACCTTGCATATTCGTTATTATAGTATAGATTTGTGAAGCTAAAGCACTTTTAATTCGTTGTATGTTTCTCTTCGAGATATTTGCTTCCTGTTTGTGGTTTTATTCTTCAGACTTCCAACGTATCGAATATCACTTAGAGTGTAAGTACACAATTTGTCAGACAAGAATGAATGGACTGGTTCAAATGAACTTTTAGGAACGTGGGTAATATCTGGTGACAGTAAAGATGACATAAATTATTCGTGATCTAACGTCCTCTTGCATGTAACATAAATAATTGCTGTCGACCAGGTCACACTAGGCTAATGAGCTGAGTAGCTTAACATTTTCTAAAAATCAAAGTTATAATTGAAATTTACAAAAATTAACCGCATTTATTCAAAATATCGATACTGTTTCTATTGGTTAGGACCAAGGAGATCCTCCAAAGAGTGCCTTCACGACTTTGACGGTACACGTTCTGGATGCCGACGATCAGAATCCACAGTTTCAAGCAGACAAGTACACCACCGTACTGCCAGAAAATATCCGTACTGTACGTTGTTTTCATCATTTAAATCCAGTCTTAGTAATCGATATGCATGTTGAGTAGCAGTCTTAGAAACGCATATTTTGGGCGATTTTCAGTTACGGAACTATTTGAAATTTAGCATACATACACTGTTGCTTTTATCGTTTAAAAAGCTATTTCAAGTTCTCAAGTAAAATTTAATGTCGTAGAATAACGTTAATAAAGTGATTTAACCAAAACAAAAGGTTATAACACCGACACACTGTTAAAAACAATCGAAATATGTAATATTATAACTGTTACAACTGTTTTAAAATATGGCAGTCAGTTCTCCCAGTTTGTTGTTATCAAATTTGGACATCTGATAATCAGACTGTGATCTTAAATGTAAATTGTTGGTCATCCAGCCTAAACTATAATGATCTCATATAATCATATCTCTGTTGTCACTTTGAAGTGATGTATAGAGTTTAAAGAGTTCTAAAATGTTCATGAACCATGGCTAGGTCTCGGATAAGATATTTGGATGTTTTACTCACGTGGAGAACCACTGAACATATTAAAGCCAGCCAATCACTACAGACTGTTACCAATTGGCTCCAAGTGTCTTAAAATGTCATTAGTAGGAGGCAGCCAGACAAGGCAGACCACCATCCATAACACAAATAGGTAATTCGTATCTGTCAGTTCTCGCTCGTTGCAATTGTAGAGAACAGACTGTTGCCAATTGGCTCCAAGTGTCTTAAAATGTCATTAGTAGGAGGTTGTGTTGACAGCCAGACAAGGCAGACCACCATCCATAACACAAATATGTAATCCGTATCTGTTAGTTCTCGCTCGTTGCAATCGTAGAGAACAGACTGTTGCCAATTGGCTCCAAGTGTCTTAAAATGTCATTAGTAGGAGGTTGTTTTGACAGCCAGACAAGGCAGACCACCATCCATAACACAAATAGGTAATCGTATCTGTCAGTTCTCGCTCGTTGCAATCGTAGAGAACAGACTGCAAGATTCAATCAAATGGGAAGAAACTGAACACAGATATCACATGACCAGCCTGTATGCAGGCAACTAATGAGATGCATTACGCTCATGGCAATCGCCTGCAATGATGCCAGGACACGTTCAACGAACCAGTACTAGGAGGAGCAATGCTAGTTTCACAGGTGAGCGAGCTTCGCCCTGAAGAAAGATAACAGGCCTATGCTTATTTGAAAATAAAATCTGGAACTTGAGTCCCCCCATTTTTATAGTAGTGTAGGAAGTAGGCTGTGAACAGCAGTAAGCATTGTTTAACATATTGACCTCTACACCACGCGGAATACTACCGCTAATTATATATGATAGCGGCGACATCCTATGATCTATACGTTGGTGCAATTCACTGGCTTTGATTTCAGTCCCAACATGTTAAACTAGTCGACACATTCCTTGAAGAAGAAAACATTGACCGATTGATGTGGCTTTTACGCTTATGAAACTTCAAGCCCATCGAATGTGTAAGAGATGCTCTTTGGAAGTGTATCACATACCGCCAAGTGGCCCTAGACACTAAATATCCCCTGCAAACAGCGCTTTCAAATGGGTGGTCAAATGGTTTCAAGTGTCAGTCTTACCTTGTTGTTCCTGGTGATCATATTCCATACTGAAGAACAATTTCATGAACTATAAAAATGTACAACCACGTCCAGTTCGTGATCGTAGGTTTAATGGCCAATAATTTACATTTCAAATCACATAACTGATCATCAGATACATAATCTTTATAATAATGAACTGAGAGTGGTTGATATATAACAACTGTTTTGCCTTGTCTTAGATATAATATTAAAATTGTTATTTAATTGTTTTGAGCAATGTATTGTGAATTAAACCGCTGACAATAGATTTAAGCATGTCCAATGGTAATGAATGAACTCAGCACATTACTTATCACACTAATTTAAATGTGTAGCATTTTAAAGGTGGATTCTTACTAGACAACCCACATATAACTCAGTCTTAACAATTTTTCTCCTATGTTTTTCTTCTTTTTTTTTTACTTAAAGTTGTTTTGGTGTACAAAACTTGAAGATAACTTTTATATGCGGAAACATCTGTTAGCTGAGTTCTTGCACAGATCTTAAAATATAACGTTGATAAACGGAAACATCGGCACATGTAGATATGTAGATCTTGAAATAGCGTTGATAACTGGACCAATTGTTGGTTGAGATGTTGCAATGGAAATATCTGCTGAAGCTTTTCGCCAGACACTAATCATAGCAGAACCGTCTGGAAAATGATCTATAGGAAATAGTACAGCTTATAAAATGAGTAAGATCAACGTAGGCCGGTAAGGCAATCACTGATTGGCATGTTCTTAAGCCAATCAGGAAGTGTCACAGACCACTGAAGGATGTGTAGATTGTATAGGAATTCTTTTTGGTGGCAAAGAACAGGTTTGTATGTTTTAATAAAGGTGGCTTCCAAAATATAGAGATGAAAGATTGACAGACCATTTGCAATAATTTTAAACCTGCTATCCGTGTAGTTGTCAGCACAAGTCGGGTTCACTAGTAAATGCTGGCCAATCGCCTGATTCACAAAATTTCTACCACCAAAATGTGAATCAGCGATTGGCCAGCATTTTAAGTTGTTGTTTTTTAGCAAAGTATAAGACATTATATAAAGTTTTATAAAGTATAAAACAAGTATAATTAGTGGTTATCCGTCTAAACACCAAACGAGATAGATTAAAAGACGATTACTTTCTGTTTTTATCTCCTGGTGTGTCTAAATAATTAGGTTTAAGTTTCTTGCATCTTACAAAGATGGTTGGTATGCAAAGAGATATTATAGGTCTAATTCCTAAGAGGGTAAGGACGTGCTAATATATATTAAAAACACCTTGTTTTACATTTTTGGCTATGTTCAGAATCTTTTGTTTCCACTTGCCACTTTTTTGTTCTGGCAGGTCTCTGGTTCACCGATAAGTCTGCAGGATTATAATGCTAAAAATCGGGTTTCGATACTCGTGGTAGGCGTAGCCCATTGTGTGGCTTTGTGCTTAACTACAAACAAAAAAAAACAAAACTGTAAGATCTTCTTCCTTGGTTTCCAAGTGGCTCAACGGTAAGTCTGAAAGCTTATGACACTACAAATCGGGCTTCGATACCTGTGGTGGGCATAGCACAAATAGACCATTATGTAATCTTTCATTTAACAAGAAACAAATATTCTTTCTTTCTGTGATACATATGTAACCCTAACATTACCGATAGGTTTAAAGACCACATCGGATTTGTAAACACATTTTTATAAACTATTTAAGCACCAAGTTGCTTGTAGCTCCATGACTTTGTTGGTTACAGGGTCCCTAAGAACTACGAGTCACAAAAATAAGTATAAACAAAGGTACCGTTAACATTACAATTAATTCCACCAGTTACTTCTTGCGTTCTCTATGTATTCTAAATGTAAAATCTATAATTTCACCTAATGGTTTTGATTTGTTCTTTACAGTGAGTTTTGTGTTCGGCAACAACATAAGTTTACTGAATGTCATGCATTATGTGAAACACACTGATAGCAAGCAGTGTGTAAAAAAAATAGAAGTGAATAATGTGGAAGTTCACAATTTTGGCTCTTGAAACTTCAAATTTTTATATAATTGTTTTATATAATGCACATTGCATAATAAATGGGATTCTATATAACACATTCTACACACTTTTATTATGCTTAAAGGTATATTGAAATTAGTGCTTATTACATTTTTCTATTTATCAGGTGTGAGTTGTTTTCTTTCATTTTCTGTGGGCCTAACATCAGATCTTTATTCAAAGTACACCAAGTCAAACTAGATAATTCTCTCGCCGGTAATTATAGCTCTAGTATATGTTCTCGCAGTTTGATCATTAATTAAAATACAATCAATGAACCCGTGATTATACAGGATGTACAAAGCTTGCCAGTAGTAATTACTTTTTTAACGACAATCGTAGATAGAAACAACTCCAGAAAATGCGAACTAAACATAAAAAGGCTTATTCTATAGTCATAACATTTCCTCTGAAAATATATGTAATATTTGTGCAAAGTTTATTGAGCATAAAATAATCCTGTACATACATAAGCGATACACGTATAGAAGTGATAAACAACGAGTAATGGCAAACTAGACAGTGAATTTATTAATGGTAAAAATATTGTTATAGGAAATACAAAAGAAAAGGAAATAAGCTGTAAGATGCACTAGTATTTTGTAGGTGAGCTCTCTGCTTTACACAGAGCATTACATCTTGTTTTCATGCTGTCATACAGTCATCAATGTGCGATTTATACAGTATTGCTCCAAATCTCCTATATTACTCCCCACAAGCCAAGTCTTGTTTAGTCGCTTTTGACCTCCTCGGTTTTTACATAAGACCATACATCCACAAGAATGTTCATATAGGGACTCTGTGTAGACTACGCCATGTTTGTGAGTGTTCCATTGGCCTCTTTACCGTCAAAATATTGTTTCACCGCACTTGTTTCATGCTTTGGAACCCTGTCTTGCTGGAAGGAGAATTTCCTCCCGCTGAGTCATGTTTCTGAGGGAATAGCGTGATGATTCAGAATCTTTGGTGTAAGGACGTAGCGCCATCTATGAATAAAGTTAACGTTAACTTCCGTTCAGGTCAAAGATGATAAATACTACTGAGAGTGATAATGAAGCCGGTAATGACAATTGCTGGTTAACCATACTCTTCTTACTTAGTGAGATTAGAAACCATGCTTTGGATCCATGTCTTGCCAGAAGGTGAATTTCCGTCCGCTGAGTCGTGTTTCTGAGGGAATAGCATGATGAATCAGAACCTTCTTGTAATTATTAGCAGTCAGGGTGCCATCAGTTTTGTGTACATCAAAGACACTGTTGGATGAGATGCAGCCCCAAACTTGCCTCTCTGTAGATGTTGTACATGGACTATGATACTGTTCTCCTCTCCCCCAACAACCAAATTTTAAGTGATTGTTGCTGAAGTTCTTTAAAGAGTATATATATCTCCAACTTCGTTCATTCCACACTTTGTGATCCAATGCCCATTTCAACCTTTTAGTTTGATTGCTTCTTTTCAGCAGCATTTTTCAAACAAGTTCATTGATATCACTTCTTGCCAATGTACACAGGATTGAGTGCATTATATTCAAACGATTTTGAATATGAAAATCAGTAAGTCACCACAGCTGCAATAAAGTCGCGGTGGAAAGGAACATATCAAAACTACATTTTTGACTTTGTTTGGCATTAAGTAGGAAGTATGATGTCACAGAAAATGTGTTGAGATCGGGAAATTAGAATTTCTAAAGTGGCGATATCTCCTGTACTTGTTGTCATTGGAAAACAAAGGAGTATGAATCAACTTGGGATACCAGGACTATCCAGAAAGAGATCTGCAACAAAACATATAGCTCAGCTGTGGTAAGTAAAGTGCAGTATCATGTAACTGTTGAGAATCTACGAGCACAAAGGTCAGTGGAAAAAGCCATCTACATGCCCCAGACAACAGTATGCAACATAATTAAGAAAGATCTCCGTCTGAAAAAGTAACACAAGTTACTTCAGTGTCATATACGTTTAATCATTGAATCCCTCAAGTAGTTGGAGAACGAAACAGGTATTCATGTTATTCCATACAAAGACATATCAGTCAAGCCACTGAATTTCTTTGTACTGTTGAATTGGGTGCTGAGAAACCGTCGCCTTCATACACCAGATAGATTATAAGTATGCAGGGAGGATTTCTTTGATTTGGACATGAAATTATTGCAATGAACCCTTTTGAAATTGAAAATGTGCGGTAGAGTGATTGTCAGACAGTCGTCAGACAGAGCATGACTGGACACTCTTCAAAATGTATTGTAAAACGACGATGTGGTGAGATTCCAAAAATCGCTTTAATATAACATATTCAGTCTCTGCCTATCTTACTGTTCTCGACGTAATATTCATCCTTGCATTTATATGAAGGTTGTTAGAAAGTTTATCACTCAGATACATAATTCCATTTTTGAAGAGTTTGTGTTTTTAACTTGACCATTTGTTTTATTAACAGTGCTAGTTTTATATACAGAGTCTTAAATACAGTTTCTACTAAAACATGGAGTCTTTCCGTAATTTTTCCCATGGAGAACCATTGATTGGCCAAAACTTTAATTTATACTCACTTGTGATGCGCTATTTCAGTCTTTGGAGTCATGACTGGATCATACTACTACTAATAGTACTATTTAGCATGTTATGATTGCTTGTACTTTTATACTTTTTATATTGCTATGAAACTTTCTGATAAGCACTGATTATAATGTACACTATCAACAGAAATGCCTATACGCTAGCGCACTTCATTTAGAAAGCTAAAGGATAGTATTTTTATACACTCTTCCTTTACAGTTCCCTTAGTTATTTTCAATATTGTACAGTAATACATTAATAGAAGCTTACCGTTCGAAAAATGCTAACGTTTTATCGTTCTAAACTTTCAAATTTATACATATATTTTAAAACAAATGCTCCTTGAAGCATTTGAGAAGCTAACATTTGTTGTTGTAGTTAGAAGTTAAGCACAAAGCTACACAATGGGCTATCTGTGCTCTGCCCACCACGAGTATCAAAATCCGGTTTCTAGCGTTGTAAGTCCGCAGACATATCGCTGTGTCAATGGAGGGCGAAATGCCAACACAAATAACAACCTTGTTTATTGTTCTGTAAACTAATAACAAGCAATCTTTTAAACTTGAATTACGTCTTAATGTAACCATTATTCAAATATAAAGACCTCTTACAAGCCCTTCATTTCTTCTGACTAAGTATTAGTTTTGTAATTTGACTCACATAACACTTGGTTTATAATCGTCTGGGGATATTTATCATGGGTTATATTTTTGTTGCTCCCTGTTTCATTTGAGACGGAAACAGATGACAGGAAATTAAATCGATCATGTGGATATATTCCACCTATCCGTTTATTAAAACACCTGGTGATCAATGTTTCAACCGTCTGATCCTGAAGTAATTCAATTTAAAAGGAAAAAAAAATTGCATACAAAGTCAATGATTGTTGTTGTGTTAGCAATTTTTTAGGGAGGATTTCGTAAAAAAAACAACAATAGGAAAATAAGAAACAAAAATATATTCGAATGCCGATGTATAGTCATCCCATGGGCAAGAACGCGCTCTGGTGCCGTGGCTGCGTTATACGTGACGATCAAATCCCACTATCAAGTCAGATAAGAGTAACCCAAGAGATAGCGGTGGGTGCTGTTGACTAGCTGCCTTCCCTCTACGGATCCATGTTCTGTGTAACAAACAGTATTTAGCTCAACATTTAGTGAATGCAGTTTATTGGCTTTCTTCCCCCTAGTCTATCAGTTCAGAATTGGTTACGAATTGTGTAGTTTTACGGGAAATCCTGAAACAAACAAACAAAACCTAAACCCAATTTCACTTGCTGCTATTTTTCTGTTAAATTGAAGTTTTCTCGTTATGTTTTCACTCTTCTTTACCAATTTCAAATAAACTAAATAAGAAATTTTAATCATTTTATAAAATAAATAAATAAATTTCATAGAAAATGTAAACTGCTTTGTGAGAGCTTTAAATTATTTTTCATGTTTTCTTTATTTGTAATTAAAATGCTGTAATGATTTGAAATTTGTATCTTTCATTTAAAACAAAGTTTTGTGTTTGAAAATTTAAAATATTTCTACTTTCATTCGTAGGGTACGCAGTTAACAATATTACCAAGTCAAATTCGAGCTGAAGACCCGGATGTTGGTATAACGGCTCCGATTGAGTACTATTTTAACTCTAGTAAGTTACATGTGATTTTAAGACAACTATGTGAAATTTGAAATGCTATATTCATAATTGGTTTCGAGTATTCTTCAAAATCATAAAATTAGCACGCGATAATAATTTTACATTTCAAGATATGTCATTGTAAGTATAACTGATATCTAATTACTTTTTTAAAATTATAATACAATTAGGTTGGCTTTGAATTTTGTACTCCTGAAAATGTTTTTACTTTTCAGCTCAATAATTCTCTTTCCTTGAGTCTGGAGACTTGTAACACTAGAAACCGGGTTTAGATATCCCTGGTGCGCACAGCACAAATAACTCGTCGTATAACTTTGCGCTTGATAACAAAGAAGCAAACCCTTTTCTAAATAAGCGTTATTTACAATGGCAAAAATATTTGAATCTGTATTATAAAAATATATATCTATTTACATTTTGCAGTAATCATTAGGCTTCATCATGTGAGGTTGAAATAAAATGACCGAAGCATGATTTCTCCAGCCTCTAGGCGTTGGTAAAGGAAATTCATTTATAGAGTGGCCAAATTTCTTAATAAAAAAACTTTCTAAATTGGAGTTGAGTTTGTAATTATTGTAAAGTAGAAGTAAAAGAACCAACACCCCTCAATGGCACAGGGGTATGTCATCGGACTTGTAACGCTAAAAACCGGGTTTCGATACCCGTGGTGGGCAGAGTACAGATGGCACATTGTGTAGCTTTGTGCCACAATTAAAAACAAAACAAAAAAAAACGGACCAAATATGATTCAAAAATCTGTAATTAGATTTATTTTACATTTAAAAAGTTTTACGTAAGCCTTTTAGGGCAAAGCCGCATTTGGCTATCATCCGCGTTCACCGTAGGGAATCGAACCCCGTATTCTGGGGCTCTAAGTATATAAAGTTACCGGGGGACTGCGTAAGCCTCTAAACTATATATTATCATAAACATTGTTCTTAGATTAGATGATTCCCGAACCCAATGCACTTAAGCTCAACATAATTACTTGATAGCATCTGTTGTTTGATACAGTTTGTATTTATTTTCAGATTCTGAAGAATATTCCTATTTCGAACTTGATCGAAACTCTGGAAAAGTTAGCATCAAAAGACCTCTACCACAAAACTTACCTCTGCCCTTGACTCTAGTGATTCGAGCCACACAAGTGGACAACAAGGATAGGTATTCTCTGACCACTTTGACAGTCACAACTAATCGGCCAATTCCAACGGTTCTCAAATTTTTACAGACCGCTTATGTCACGACAGTTTTAGAAAGTACTCCCCCTGGTGCAGTCATCTTGACTATCCAAACTTCAAAATCTACAGATACGGTGATTCTTTACTGTCTCATCATATTCATTTTTTACTCATCATTAACCGTTACCCATTATACTAAATATTACCTTCGAGAGTTTTAACGTGTAAATTAAAGGCTTATAGCCTGGAAATTAATTAAAATATGGAGGTTTAATCGGCATGAAAATGAACCATATAATTGTATGTATGTGTACATATAGGCATTAGTGCATGTTTTAGAAGTCGTTATAATGGTTAGGCTATGCGATCACTTAAGTCTAATAATCAATTAGTTCTTAACTTTTACTATCAATTAGTTTATATCATTCGTTTCAGCTGTTAATCTACGGCCATTTTCATGAAAGACCTGATAAGGACTGTATGTAAAATATCAGAGAATGGGATTCGATCCTGGGTCATCTTTTGAGAAAGGCTAATGTGCTATCCACACGTTCGAGGTCTCCTTCATTAGAATTTGAACCAATTAATTACTTGAATAGTTTCAAGAGGGATATCCGCGTTTTTCTGACGTCTATGTTAGGTTGGCTGAGCGTTGTATCAGTTCAGAAAGCCTCCCAGTGGCACAGCGGTATGTCTGCGGACATACAACGCTAGAAACCGGGTTTCGATACCCGTGGTGGGCAGAGCACAGATAGTCTATTGTGTAGCTTTGTGCTTAATTCCAAACAAACAGTTCAGAAGATATAAAGAAGGATTCTTTTGTATTTCTTCTTCTTCTTGTATGTGGTTCATATTCCGTTAATTTAATATTATACCATTTTATTTTATTTTATTTGGTGCTACAGAGTTTTGTGTGTCTATTATGCTCTTGATGTTTGATTTTTTTCTTTTGTTTCTCTAATGTATAACAGTACACATTCACAAGATATGTAAATAGTATTCTTGCTCTTCATTGGATCGTTAGATGATTTGGTGTGTACTAACGACTATACTATGCTGTGGCTTTTTAACATATTGTCATTATATTCGAACCAAATCCTTGTTTTAGAACAGTAATTTTTAAGGGCATTGTACTCGAAATGTTTCATGTAGAGGTTCTTGATTAGCAGAGATAGTGTTTAGACCATGAATAGATTTTCTTGTTGTTAGTAGTATTTATTTTCATGTTGAAAGTATTTATTTTTATGTTGAAAGTAAGCTGTGTTGATACCAAAAGTTGCCAATTATTTTTATCGTGAAGATTGTCAGTTGACTGCGTTTCTTGAAGTTATGTGGTTTTGAAGCTCTTGGTGGCGTATCTGTAGTTTTCAAAGGTTGGTTGTTACGTTAGTGAATCAGTTAGAACCATCGAAGCTAATCATTGTCTTATGAGATTATTGTCGTTGATTTTATAATCTCTACAAAGTGTACTGAGTTTTTTAACAAGTGAGGATGTTTTACCTGTTAATGGTGATATTATAAACAAAATATCTAGGTAAGGGATGGTGAATCTTTGCAGTTAACTACGAGACAAAGAGAATAGGCTTACTGGGGAGCCCCCCCCCCCAGTAGTACAGCGGTATGATTGCGGACTTACAACGCTAGAATCCGGGTTTCGATACCCGTGGTGGGCAGAGCACAGATAACCCATTATGTAGCTTTGTGCTTAATTACAAATAAACAATAAACTTACTGGGGAATATTAGGTGTAGGATGGTACTATGGTGTAATATAAGTTGTTTGACTGTTCCTGCAACAAGTTATTTTTTATGTTTCTCGAGTAGTTGTTTGTTTAATCTTTTTTCTTCCCTGTGTGGCCGTTGATGGTAGACTTCATCTTCTTGTAGTGGCTTTCTCCATCTAGAGTTGTTCTCCAGTGACTTGGCGATAAGTCTGCAGGATTACGACGCTAAAAATTGGGTTTCGATACACATGATGGGTAGAGCACAGATAGCCCATTGTGTAACTTTGTGCTTAATAACAAACAAATCACAAAACCAAACCAAAATCAACTAACGTTTTGGCGCATTCCTCTTTGGTAGAAATTTTATGGTGAAGTGTTGTCTTTCTTAAAGTTCGCCGAAGATCTTTTTTTCTCTTAGTTTGATGTTATAGTGGCTTTTACGTTTTATGGCTTCCTGAATTGCTGATGTTATTTTGGTTATAAATTCTTATTTTTCCTCTTCTTGTAGGCTGTATATCATGTCTTTTGCGTTTGTAATAATGATGGTATAGTAATAAAAAATAATAGCTAATTGATCATTTGACTTAAGTGAGGATATAGGACTACTAACCACGACAACAATTGATGTACGATTTCCACAACTTTACTCTACTACTAGAATTTACTGTTGCTCTTTTCTTAATTTTAATACTCATTCCATAGCTACGTAAACACACATTTTTACAAAGGAAAACTTTATCAAACTATATAAGTTATAGTAACTAAACTACCAGGACCCGTTTTGTTTTAGTTAATGTTGTTTAAGAAGTAAATTCAGTAAAAATTATCTGTAGTCATATGTACCTTCGGGCTTCCAAGTATGATTTTGCAATTTGAAGAAAACGCCAATCACAGAATCAGTTACAAAAGTAAACCTGAACATGAAATTTTACTGAATCCGCATTATTCAATTCCTAGAAATTTGTTTCCTCAGCACATCAAGCACGTTTTAATATTTCACCAGTTTTATAACAATACGTTTTTTTTTTAAATGCAATAATAATTCAATTGCAAAATCATTCGAAAACCAAATAAATTGAAAGTAAGAAAACTATCTATTTAGGTAATCTGTTGAAATTACTTTTAGTATCAAATCTAATATTTCATTCCTCATTATTTGTTTGTTTTTCACCACAAAATTATTCAATAATTATCAATAATATATTTTTTCAGAATGTTCGATTTCAGCTGTTAGATGATCCAGATGAACAATTTGCTGTAAGAAACACGTAAGTTGAAATGTTCTGTTTCATACTGCTCTTTTATTAATTAAACACGGATTGTATTCTGGAAACCATTTATGTACTGTGTTTAAATATATATAAAAAAAAGTATTTGCCAGTTTTACTATAGGTCGCCATCTATTGAGTTTGATTAAAAGTTTTTCGTAATTATATTTTCAGTTACTTTGTTATTATGAATAGCTATACATATAAAATCTTCTAACAAAATGTCTATAATTTGCTTTGTTGGAGTAGCATTTATATTTTCTGAATGCCAATGATAAATATTATTATTTCATGTTGTTTCAAGTGGTGAGGTCATTATTGCAAAGCCTTTGGACTTTGAAAATCAACAACAGTTTGCTCTTCGTGTGATGGCTTCAGATGGTCGTCAGGTTTGTTATCTTCTGTTTCCATAACAAAACAATCAACTTCATAAAAATAGAATATGTACAAAGCTGTAACTATTTTGAAGATTAATTATTCGTGTATATTATACATCGAGTTAATTTATATCTGTTTTACTCTGCACAAGTGGAAAATTCTTAATCAAATATGTTTTTCGATTTAAAATGATGTGAAAAAAGGAAAATGCAAAGTTTTAATTCGTAATAAATTACACTTTTTGAAATACATATACACCAATTGAGACGTATAATATCTTTGTTTCTAAAAAGATGAAAAAGGAGGGGAAGAACTGTGAATTAAATACGTTTTTCACACATTTAAGTTCAGTAGTTTCCTGTAAAGAATACTCCCTACGGTCATCAGAACTTTAAACTTAGATATTTAAAATCTTAACTTTTGTCTCTAGTCACGATAATTTAAAATACTCACTACAACATCAATGACATTCAGATTATTTCTATTAATTGTGTCAAGTTTCTTTCTTACGTATTATATTTTTATGTGTATTGGTTAATTATAGAGTTTAGATATCTAAAGTTCTTCTTTCTGCTTTTGTTTTTTCTAACTTTCTCTCTAGAGTGACGTGGCTTTACTGAATATTACTGTTATGAACGTTAATGATAACGATCCTGTCTTTATGGAGTCACAGTATACATTTTTAGTGAAAGATTCAGAGATTCGGATTGGAACATTGGTAGGGAAAGTAGAGGTAAGTGCGTTCATACATCAATTTTAAGTTGTAATTAGTTGTATAGCAAGTAGAATCCTATGAATCTGACTGATAAAGGTTTAATAAATCTTTAAATACGGATATTTTACTACTCGTAAACAAAATCTTTTCAAATTCTTGATTTATTTCAGAGCAAAGCCAGATTATGTTATCTGCCGCGGAGAATCGAACACATGATTTTAGCGTTGTTAGTTCGTATTCTTACCGTTATCTCATCGGAGGCCGAATCTTTTCAGAACAAACGCATGGTTTACCCATCAGAGTTTATCATCAAATATGGCTCTCTAGTATTGTAATATACAAAGTGAATGTAATCTCATCATTCAGGATATTAGATTATCCAGTAAATAGAAGTAAAAGATGAAATCAGATAACGTAGACGATAAATCTCATACTTAATATCTGCAGCTTTCCACGCTTATGTATAGATCTCTTCTAGTCATTCAGTTACCGAACCCGGTTGAACTTTTCTAAGGTCGGTAGATGTTATTATTCCATGTTTGTGAAGGTTGCGTCTATTTTGAGTGCATATCTTTCGAATGAGAGAGATATGAAAGTTGAGATACTTGAAAAAATAAAGTTACAACGATATTAAATATATCTTTCAGATGACTTCATCTTGACATTATAATCTTAACAGGTGTCCTACTTGATTATATGCACGTACTACATTATCCCATGCACTGGGGAACCTATCTTGAAGCAAGAAAATTTAAAATAGTACAAGTAAAGACATTTTGTGATTTGGCTCTTCCTTTACCTTTTTACACATTATTTCGATAGTTTTATAGCAGAAATCAATATTCTACTAGCCTGTAGCTAACATGATTAATTTTGAGGTATAGACCTGGTTATTTTTTGTTTAAAGAATAATCTTGTGTTGATATGTGAAGGTTTAATTGAGTTCTTTCAAAAAGGTACCCGATATCGATCACTGTACATGATTTGTTATATAGATGAATATGTTACAGTTTAGTGTTACTGACGTAAAGTTAAATACTAAAGTATTTAGGAATTTACTGTAAAAATTAATAAGCGACTGTATTAATGGTGTAATTGTTAAGCTTTTGTATAACTAAACAACTAGAAATCTCAGCATTCTTTAACGTTAGAGTTAACCTTCGTTTAGGTAGAAAAAGTGAGGGTGAAAATATGCTCGTTTGCTGTTGTTTTTATTTTCAAATACATTACTGTTCAATATCCATGGTGAAAAAGAAATCTTTAACACAAAAACAAATTGCTGTTCATTTAAACTTCAGGAAATGATTCAGTTAGATACAGGACTTCTTTCAAGTGGGTTTTTACGATATAATTATTCGTGTTCCTGTGACAAGTTTTTTTGGTTTTTCTATTTCATAATAAGTATTGAATTAAAAACCTAGTATATAATACTAGTACAGTGAACGAACTTTGACCTGGTATATAACACTAGTACTGTGAACGAACTTTAACCTGGTATATGACACTGGTACTGTGAATTAACTTAGACCTGGTATATAATACTGGTACTGTGAACAAACTGAAACATGGTACATAATACTGGTAAGGTAAACAAAGGAAACCTGGTACATAATACTGGTATTGTGAACAAACAGAAACATGGTACATAATACAGATAAGATAAAAGAAAAATAAATCTGGTACATAATACTGGTAAGATAAAGAAATAGAAATATGGTACACATAATACCGTTACTGTGAACAAACATCAACCCGGTACACATAATAGTGGTACTGTGAACAAACAATAAACTGGTACGTAGTACTGATGCTGCAAACAAACAATAAACTGGTACATAGTACTGACGCTGAAACAAATAATAAACTGGTACGTAGTACTGAATTGTAAACAAATATAAACCTTGTATATAATACTGGAACTGTAAACAAATATAAACATGGTACATAATACTGGTACGGTAAAGAAACATGAATCTGGTACATAATATTTCGAATGTTTCACAACAACAACAATTTTTTTAAGTTATAGATATTTATTTACTAATACAAAAGTAATTCCGACATATTTTACCTGTACAAGTTAGAAACTTTTTTTGCTTGTTTAGTATTAACTTAGGTAGAAAATAACAATACAAACCAACCCGGTAATAAGTATGGCTAATTAAATATATTATTCTTAACGTTCCTTTCATGTAAACTTATATTACAAACTGCAAAAAAATACCTGATACTTTTCCCCCTTCAGCGATTGTAACCATTTATTTTTATTTTAAGATTGTATCTTGTTGTGGCTGTATTTGTTATTTGTGAGAGAAATATTCTTTTGCTTCTTAAAGAACTAAATTCTTGCATAAAACACCTTATTAGGTTGATTATGTTTTTTGTGGTCTCCAGATAATGAAAATTATAGAAACATTTAATGTGCCATATCTTCATATAATAACTTCAAACATGACTTGTATTTGAATAGGTTAGGGATGGTGATATTGGTGACACAGTGGACTTAAGTATCAAGGGACCATTTTCCAAGTGAGTTTTGACATTTTTTGCCACAAATTAATAGCATTATAGGGCAAATGTAAGATTTTTATTTTTAATAAATAATGATATTCATCTTAATAGAAACGAATCAGATCTTTCGTATGAGTGGTATCGTATTCGCTTTATTCAAAATTTCGAAGAGATGCTGATTTAACGTCGGCTTTAGTTTAACAATTGCCAAACTCTTTTGGACATCACTGCTTGTTCTCAGTTATACTATCATAAAGTTTTAAATTGTAGCAGCGACATTACATTTTGTAGAAACCTTTCGTACGATACTTGGCGCATGCTCAGGTTCACCAAGAACATACAATGATCGGTGGTCAGTCTAATGGCTTATACGTTTTATAGGCGAGTTCAGATACTCGCGGTGGCCACATTGTGTAGCTTTGTGCTTAACAACAAACAAACGAGTGGACAACCAATTATTTGACGGAGGAGCCTACATGCTCTTCTGTATAGTCAGAACATATACATTTATAGATGCTAAACGACCGCTTATTCTTTTAAAGCAGATTGAAACACATACATGCCCCTTGAGATAGAATCTGCATAGGATTGAAAATAACTTTCTTTTAATACAAATCATTTTTTGTATAGCTTAAATAGCTGCTTACAATCCTGCAAATAATATTCACAAGAACTTTCACTAAATTCACTTTCAATATTCTAGGAGCAAAACTACCGGAATGAGTATACAGTCCTGAGGAAGTCGGTTTGTGACATAAACTAATTTTGAACTATCTGGATTATTACGGACTAAAGTTTACAAAAAAAAAGGCAAACTGGAGATGAGAACTTAGCAATTCCTGTTGCTGTTATGTTAGCAAAAAGCTACACAATAGGCTATTTGTGCTCTGTTCACCGGTGAGAATCGAATACTGGATTTTAACATTGTAACTCTAAAAACTTCCTGTTGACTCACTGTAGAACTAGAAATTGCTAAATTAAAGCAAATTTGAACTCAAAAGAACTCAGCGATACCCTTATATTACAATTATTCCCTGATTTATAATAATGATAAGACACATAGATTTTGTTTAAGACTTAATGTTGTCTGTAACTTTTAATCAAATATAAAAACAAACGGGGATGAAACATGTGGTGCTGTAGAGACTTGTCAATATGTATTGAACTATTATATCAGAATTGGTATAGAATTAATTAACATTTTCTTGTGGATTGTTGTTGTTTTTTCTAGGGTTTTTGCTGTTTCTAATCGAGGGGAGCTTCGAATTCGAAATCTAGAGTTTCTCAACACTAGTGTCTGTCACGTGTTTATCGTAGCCACAGATAATGGAGTCCCTCCACGCCAGACCAGTGTTCCTGTAACTGTTCAGTTTCCTGAAAATATGCTGTTAGGAAGTGTAATGAAACCCAATAGAAAAGATAACCCCTTTGTACTGATGGTTGTTTTTGGTGTCTTACTGGGAACACTGCTTGTAGTAATTGTCACTCTCACGATCTATATTTTGAAAAAGTACGTATAAAAGGCTAATATAATGTATAATGTTTGCTTTTGTTATTTAATCTGTTTTTCTGTTGTTGTTTTTTTTCTGGTCCCTTAGTTACCTGAAGCTGTAATTTTGCGAAGAACTGACATACCGGAGGAAAGAAAAGTCAACTTTACAAGATGAGTGTTTTGCGGTGTACATAAAAGGAAATGAAACACGTGTTTCGTTTCCTTGATTTTTCTTATTGATTTTTTTTATGAAAAAAAAAACGACCACATTTATTATAAATTTTGCGGTATTCCTTTACACTATACTATGAAACCATTAGTTTTTAATTTCTGGAATACATATATTATGTGTTTGTGAAAGGTCTAGCTAGTACGATAAAATTACTCAATGAAATGCATGTATATAAGTAAATTGAATAAATTATATTAAAACGATTTTGGAGCCTCACCCCGTCGTTACAATCCAAGTCGCAACGTCCGATCATGCTGTAACTGATGCCCGTGCATCTTGATAATATCCATGCAGCGTAGTTTCCATTGCAAACGTTTCTGTGATAAGGCTGTCATGTAAAGAAAAAACACCACTACTCCCTTCATGCTTTCCATAAGTCATATGATCTACAAGAACGACGGTTTCCAGTTCCAGTTTCAATAGAAATCCATCGGCTCTGTGTCTAATGACTTGACCGTTACTTATTAGTTTGGAATAGCCTGAATATCCATTTTATTTTCAATCTGCTTAAAGTATGAGACGGTTAAATGGAAGGTATGATTGAAACCCTCATATTGGCGAACCTTACCATGATGACTTTGCTTCCTCTTGATAATTTTAAACATTGTTGCATGGGGCACGTAGCATGGACGGCTTTTTCCACTGACCTTTTTGTTTGAGGATTTCTCCTGTTACAAAACGCCGAACTTTGCAGGTCACTTTCTGGTTGACCCTTATTCATAGAGTTGATCCCCATTCCTTTATTCCCAACACCATTAACTACAAGGGATATCCCCGACTTATAAATTCTAAATCCTCGATCTGAATATATATTTTATTATTCGAGTGTATTAATATTTGGCGTCGGAGGGCTGTTACGTACATTCTAAAAAGCGATCAATTTGCCGTGGCATCGCACTACCTAAATAACACCAAACAGTGTAAAAATTTAGTTCTGATACATGTCGTACCACCACGACTTCATATTGGCTGTGGTTGTCACGTGACATGATTATTTGCATACTTAAGATCGTTTTAATATAACGTACCCAGCCCTCTGTATTTTTATGGGTATGTCTACCATTTATTTACGACTTCCTGTTCCATAGTTAATTATTTAGTGTATCTTTTTATATCTTTTATATGTTCTCTAGTAAACAGTATCGTGATAGACTGCCAACCATTATGACTTCCAACGGTCAACCTCCCATTAATAAAATGTCCAGTTATATGACCACCGTCCATCCAAGTAGAAAACCTCCAGAACAGCCCCAGTCCCAAACAAATCCTGTTGGTGTGGAAAATCCCATCTTTAAAATGTCTAACCTAAGGGAAGCAGAGGCTACAGATGCTGCTATACCAACAGATCATCATTCTGTGAAGACAAGCCAAAGACAAGAGAGTGGCTCTAGAGGTCCACTCACTCACGCAGGGCATCGTCAATCTAGTCACGAGACGAGAGGGGAAACTTCGCAGGAAAACGTCGCCAATGGTCATGTCAGAAATGTAGTAAAGAATCCCAATCATAGTAAAATTCACAACATTCATTGGCCAAATGGATCCATTCCTCGAAGAGTAAAGAAACTAAGTTGGGAGGACGAGAGAACTAACATGGTAGGTCACTTTTCACAGCATCAGATAACTAACATGGTAGGTTACTTTTCACAGCATCAGAGAACTAACATGGTAGGTTACTTTTCACAGCATCAGAGAACTAACATGCTAGGTTACTTCTCACAACATCAGAGAACTCACATGCTAGGTTACTTCCCACAATATCAGAGAACTAACATGGTAGGTTACTTCTCAGAATATCAGAGAACTAGCATGGTAAGTTACTTCCCACAACATCAGATAACTAACACGCTAGGTTACTGCTTACATCATCTGAAATGTAATTTCTTTATAGATTTTAGTGGCAGCTTAGTATGCAAGATATCTAAATTTTTTGTACTATTTATTTGATATTTTCTTTTATCAATGGTTCCTGTTATGGTTATATTACCCTGTCTCCATTAATGTTTTATTTAGTAATGATAACTTGCAGTCCTTGGAAAATGAAGCAAGTTCCCACATAAAAACAAATTTGTCACTGATGGCCCAGTAATGTGCTAGTAAAATGTTAAAATACTATATCTGTTTTTTATAATCTTTCTAACTTTATGGAAATTTGTGAAAGTGGTTAAGGAAATATGATCACAGAACGTACCGTAGTAATCTTTATGAGGCTTGTTTTCAAATTGAAATATGTTTTCTAATTTCCATTTCTTCTTGCATCTATCAACCTGTAGCTACTCTTATTTAAGAACATTATTTAATCAAACTGAAATCTTTATATAGAAAATCTTCCAAGAATTTAGTTTCGAATAATTATTATTTCTAAAATTGCATTACCTTTTTTGGGAGTGCCAAAAGTGATAGCCTTCAGAACGTTGTAAATTGAAATTTGTTTTTTTAGAAACAGCAAAACATTTTAAAGTAATCAAAGGACTAATATTGATGACTGCAAACTGCGTGTAATTTTTAGACAAACATCTAAGTTCGTTAACCTATTGGCCTATGATGATAAGACAGATTATCTGCTTATGTTTAACATTCATTATTATGTATGAATAGCTATTTAACTTTAATAATACCAGTATTTTGTATGTTTCTGCTATTTAATTTGATTCACCTTAAAGAAACTTTGGTTTAATCCTAGTTTTGATCATAGTATTAAATATAAGAGCACTAGTTCCATCCCAGTATGTATGTTTATTTTACTTTCAGACGGAACTCGACCCAGACGTTAGCGTAACACCTTTACCCAAGTCATCACAGTCAGATGGGCGCCCGGATCTGACCATGTACTTCTGATCCAAGTGGATGAATATTTATCCGAACGTTAGCTAAATACATTATTGTTGTATTGTACTGGTATAAAACTTTGAGTCAATGCCATCGTACAGTTTTTTGTTTCTCTAATGAGTAACATCATAACTAGGTTGTTTATGCGGTTAAGTAATTCCAGCTGTCCATCTTTTAATGGGATCGCATTTGTAAAAACTTGTAACCTTGATAATATTGAACAGAGTTGTAATATTACAGTTGTGTACAATTTGAAATCAATGAAAGTGCATATATTTGTAGAGAATAACTTTAACTCTGTTTATAAAACGTCACAACTTAATCCTAGGGAATTTAATGAATCACTTTTGACCCGATCCAAATCTTGATTTAGAATAACATTTACTGCTTTTATGTAGCCTAATAATCAGATTTAGTTTATGCTTAATTATGATAAACAAACAACAACGCTATTTCAAAAGATGCTATTAAGATATAAATAAATTAAATGAATTGCATTTGTAAAGAAAATGAACATATCATAAAAATGTAAATTTCTTGGTTTGGGTGATGTTTGTTAACTCTTTTTTTTCGTTTCTTTGAACAATAAGTGCCAACACCACTTGTTCTCAAGCTAAAAATACAAATACAGTCGCTTAATTTTCGTCCGTTTGTATCTGTACTACTTACTTCACTATACTTGTAAAAAGTGTCATGAACAGCTCAAGTTATTTATCATATTTCTATAAAAGTATATCTGTAAAAATATTTAAAGGATCAAACTTGTAGATATTTTTGGTGAAGTGAATGTGTTTGAATACATGTTATTTTTGAAAATCTCATAATTGTCGAACTTCGTGGCATTTAATTACTAAAAACTTCTTTCTTGTTAGGCTGCTACATTGAATAATATATCTAGTAGTTAGTTTTAACTGCTATTGATTTCCCGAGATCAAACGTTTGGTTTGAATTTGTCTTCACATGTTCTTACCCATTTACTTTGTTTATGGTTATGTGTCACTGAGATGAAATGTAAGTTGATGCACATTCAACCGCACTTGAAATCGGAGTACTCGAACCATGATTATAGGAAACACCTGTATCCATTTTATCTATATGGGAAAGAAATGCTCAAATTTATATACTGTACTTGGAAGGTTAATTTTTGAACTGTTAGCTCTAGAATTCCCAAATGGATCCTGGACTTGATGGGATCGTTAAACATGTTTTTCTAAACTGTTTTGTGGGTCCATGACATTTTTTGATCAAAAAGTCCCCAATAACAGTAAAAAGTTACATAAAAGTATTGTCAATGTTATAGTTAATTCCATCATTTAATGCATGGGGTCTTTATGTATTTTACATAAAAATGTGTAATTTCATCAAATTCTTTGATCAGTCTCTCACAGAGATTCTTGTAATAAAGAGAAACATATAATTATATATATATTAATATGATACGTTATGTGGATCCCACCAATAATGAACGGCATTTTAAAAAAGTCAGTGATTCGAAGATTATAATTACTAAGAAAAGGAGATATAAAAATTCGCAGAAATATTTTTAAGATTGCATTTAGATTTTCTGAGTGCTTCCTGGACATTCTCATATCCTTAAGATCCAAAAGGAACAAAAATAGAGCACATTTTATACAAGGTTTGTCAAGAATAAACGTAATTATGTTTAATAAAACTTCTAGAAGCACATCTGATTTGCTACATGGAAGTTTTCATAGCTTGATCAACGATTTTTTCAGTAAGTTAGTTTCTCTGAAATACATAATTTTTGTTGTAATTGGTGATATATAATAATTGATAACTAATCTGAAACCATATCTAATGTCAAGTTTTTGTATAGTTATGTTGCTGTGAAATTATATGATTTAACGGATATTTAATGTATATTAAAAAACCTGAAACCAAAACTTGTTCGAAAATAAAGATATGAAACTAAAGTTATTTAATTTATTTTTGTCTTTTGTATGTTTCCAGCAGATCTTTAGCTAATGAATAAATAAAGCTAAATCACGAATTATTAATACTTTACTTATAAAAGTGTGAAATATGTAGAGTGAACACCCACTTCTCTTTGCCTCCGGGATACTTAGACCTGAAAAAAATTTGGTAACAGTAGTCAGCAGTTAACAGAAGCCTTATACTATGTATCCAGTATGTATAATAAATTGGCATAAATAGTTCAATATCCATTCCCAGATAATAAGAATATAGATACGTGTAAATTAATGCAGATGAACAGTTACCCGAATAAAGCCGAAAAAATAGCTGCCGTGATCAAAATGTCCCCAATAATAGTAAAAAATTGAATAAAAGTATTGTCAATGTTACAATTAATTCCGCCATTTACTGCATGGGGTCTTTATGTATTATAATAAAAATGTGTAATTTCATCAAATTCTTTAATCAGTCTCTCACAGAGATTCTTGTAATAAAGAGAAACATTAGCCAATGTTATGCACACTAGGTTAAAGCATACATATAATAAATATTAGTCAACCTACTACTTTGTTTTGATATTAAGACTACTTTTCAAGGCACATCATTTTAGTTATTGCCGGACATTAGGCGATAAAGGTTTAATTTTTACCTTCAAGTTTTATATTATGCTGAATATATCCGTACGCTGCGCCTTTTGATAATCCAACCAAACGTTCTTACTACTTTTACTTTTAAGTACCAAACGTTTACTTACCAATCATTACAAAAACACGTTGTTTTTTTTCTGGCAAAACGAAGTCTTTGTCAAACAGTTATCAAAATGATTTGGAGATGTTCAAATAACACATGGTATGAAATTATAATATATGACCAAAGTTTATTTGTAACTTTCATTGTTTATTGTTAAGCATAAAGCTACACAAAGAACTATCTGTGCATCGAAAGCCGGTGTCTAGCAGTTAAGTCCGCTGATATTATGCCGCTGTGCCACTGAAATATAAGTTGAAGAATATAAACCAGTGATTCCCAACCTTTTCACCACCAAGGACCCCTTTTATTATTATTTTTTCCCCACGGACCCCATGAATAATTAATTTGTTTTTCCATTTTTCACTATCAAATAAAAGACATATAACTGAATGTGCAATTAATATGTTAGCCAGAGGGCGCATGACGTTTAAATCGAAAAGTAATAATGTAGACTTGTTTGTTTGTTCATGGATATCGCGCAGAATAGCGTAGACCTAGAAATCTCTAAAAATTTTGACGTCTGATTATCCGATAAAGTCGAGGAACAGCTTATAAATACGAGGTTCGGTGAAACATCAAAGAGAGAGTTATTTCTATTCAGTAGAGTGAAACACTGCGTTTTTGTCAGTGTTTTGTTTTCAGTTATTTGGTTAATCAGCCGTAAAGTTGTATAAAGTAAGTTTATTTTACGTTAGTATTGTACAGTTAACGCGGCTGTATAAGTGACTTACAAGTTACCACAGTGTTTAAGTTTGTAAAAGCGTCAAGAAAGAAACAAACTATGTGGAATGGACTATAAATTATTTTCGTTATATAATCTGAAAGAACCCGACAATGAAAGAACAACTTTACAATAATAGTTATGAATCATAACATCCATATATTTTGTTAATTAGGAGTCATATATAAGTGTACACTAACAAATGGACAGGCACACATATTTTGACACTTACCACTTATTTCCCCGAAAGGAGGTCAAAGGCCACCTGGAGGGGTCACCTGTTTTAATCACAGGCACTACTATACAGTACTGTGTTGTCTGTCAGTCAGTCGGTCAGTAGACACTAAAATGACGTCACAGAAGGGATGCTTAACGTTGCAATTTGTACTGTCGTGACGTCAGTTAAACGTGCGCATGCCATGAATCGCGAGAAGAATTATGCACTATGTAGGCTACAACAAAGCATGATATGTGAATTTCAAAAGCAAGAAATACAAATATTTGTTACTCTTTATTTTAGTTTTATTTACTCTCGAAACACAACACTGTCGGGGACCCTGCGCAAGTACATCTAGTATCTCGAATACGTACAAACCATATACTAAATACGTAATGGCTATACCGTCTCTTACTTGATGCACACACAATTTTTAGACGTTCTAAAACCAAATGCGAGGCCAAAATATGCATAATAATGAAGATGCATGAGCAATAACTGAAACTCTTATTCGGACAGGTGTAAGTCATATATTAATAAATACCAGACATTCTTTAGTAATACGTGAAATATACTGATACAAACTTCCCACGTGTTTCCAGCATTGTTTTACGCTCGAAAATCTTTCTTACGTGACAAATTTGACAATTACCAGCGTGAGAGCTTGAACTTCACAAAGGAAAGTTAACAGAGTACTTCATTTAGTACAATTATATACTGACTCTCATTCCTTACGTAGTTACTTATTAAACCTTGTAATCTTCAAAGATAAAACGTCTCTCACGGAGATTCTGGTAATAAAGAGAAACATTAGCCAATGTTATGCACATTAGGTTAAAGCATACATATAATAAATATTAGTCAACCTACTACTTTGTTTGATATTAAGACTACTTTTCAAGGCGCATCATTTTAGTTATTGCCGGACAAAGGTTTAATTTTTACCTTCAAGTTTTATATTATGCTGAATATATCCGTACGCTGTGCCTTTTGATAATCCAACCAAACGTTCTTACGACTTTTACTTTTAAGTACCAAACGTTTACTAACCAATCATTACAAAAACACGGTTTTTTTTCTGGCAAAACGATGTCTTTGTCAAACAGTTAGCAAACGTCTACAAAATGATTCACCAAAGTAAGACAAGGAAGCTCATCCCTCATCCCTTTGGAGAATGATATGAGCTTCAAACGCTTTGTTTATTGATCATTTTAAAGATGAATTATAAATAAAAAAAATTTCCTCAATAGCAATTTCAATATAAATCTGCGATAATAAATATTGTTTCACTTGTAAATAATTTACGTTTTGAATGACAAAGAATAGCGTATCAGGTATCTTGCCAACAAGAACTGCTTCGTATAGCACAGTCGAAAGATAACTTTCACTGGCATAATGTTAAAGTTTAGTGATACTATGCATACCGGAAGGGTAAAAACATACATGAAATGTTTCTGATATATATCCCGTATCTAGAAATGTAATATTTCTATTGTCATTGTTGTTTCTGCTTCTATGTCAATAAATTAAAACTGATTGATGAATTTCTTTGACATTTTGCCGAGCATATTCATATATTTGTGGATCTATTGATGTTTTGAATTATTTTAATTTCTATATTCATTACACCATTTGGGCTAGAAACGGCAGCTAATACTTTCAATGTCCTAAAAATCATTGACAATAATGATAATTAATGATGTACACAATAAGCATGAAAATGCCATTAAAACCAGTACGATTTTGTATTGGTTCATGTCATTTAACTGGAATTCTTGTGAATGGGATTCGAACCCTACAAGGGAGAATTTTTAGAAATAAAATGATATTATTATTATTACCATTTTCTTAATCACAGCACATTTTGGTTGAAAAATATTTACGTATTTTTCTTCGAGAAATCTTATATTCAAGCTAACAACGACTACGTCGAAAAAGCAAAATATAGTCCACCACAGTTATGCTATGGAAACATTATCATTGCAATCAGAAACAGTATATTTATTTGTTGAATATTCTTGTAAAGTTACCCGAGGACTATCTTTGCTAGTCGTCCTAATTTAGAAGTGATAGATAAGAAGGAAGATAGCTACTCAACACCAATCAACGCCAATTCTTTGGCTACTCTTTTTACCAACGAATAGTGGGATTTACCTCACATTATAGCGCAACCATGGCTGAAAAGCAGAGCATGTAACATTATAACTTGCAATACCAGTTTTTACAAACACATATACAGTTTTAAAACTATGGTATCATTATCATATTTGCCTCCCGTTAGCTCAGCGGTAAGTCTGAAGGCTCATAACACTAAAAATCAGGTTTTGATACCTGCTTAAAAACAAAAAAAAACGTTACATTATTCATATAAGAGCCAACACTGACCTATTAAAGACTTTTAACGTTAAAAATCGAGGATCGATTCCAGCAGTGGGCACATGGCAAATAGTCCATTGTGTTGTTTTGTGCTTAAAACTAGCAAACTATTTAAAAAACTTGATGCTCTCTTTACCTTTATTAGGAACTTCACGAGCAGGGATTATTTTATAATTTTGTGCGTGTCCCTTTGTGCGTGTCACTAAAAAAATCATTCCTTGATAAAATGTATGTTAAAATATGTAAACATCTGTGAGTATGCGATATTTGAAAATATCACCATATTTTATCCGTCCATAAGTAGTAAATAATGATTTCATTCTTTTAAACTCAGATGATTTATCTAACTTTGTGTTCAGGTGTTTTGCTTGTACTTGGCAACATCCTTGTTATCCTGATATAGAATGGTCGTAAACTTGCACTAACAATAGTTGTTCAATGGGGCTTATACTTACTTAATCTTCTTTCTGTGCCATAGTAGTTTCGTATGGTGTTTCTCACACCTCCAAATTCTTTTGGAGGTGAGTATCCGGGATACCGGGTGAGCATGTTTTTGGTGTGACGGGGATTCGAACCCGCGACATGCAGATTGCGAGTCGAGTGCCCTAACCACCTGGCCATGCCGGGCCTTTCTGTGCCATACAGTCTTGGAGAAGAATCATACTCATACTAATTCCAAAGAGTGATACAGATACTTGTTCAAGTCAGTTTACGTTGGGAGTTTATTTTTCTTGAATATATTGAATGAGAATGTTGTAGCCATAGGTAATTTAAGGATTATGGAATACTGCAATAGAACTTAAGTCTGACTTAACCGTGTAATATTTCATTATTCTTATTTAGTCCTGTGTTTATGAATTAAGTGAAATTAAGGATTGTGGAATACTGCAATAGAACTTAAGTCTGACTTAACCGTGTAATATTTCACTATTCTTATTTAGTCCTGTGTTTATGAATTAAGTGAAATTAAGGATTGTGGAATACTGCAATAGAACTTAAGTCTGACTTAACCGTGTAATATTTCATTATTCTTATTTAGTCCTGTGTTTATGAATTAAGTGAAATTTCTCTGTATGAGACATATAGTAATACTTTGGCATAACAGATATTTACGAAATAATAAAGAAATTAGTAACAAGCAGTAAACTGCGCTATGGTTATCTGAATATACAAAAAGGTGAAGATTAAACTAAGATTTCACTAAAATCCAGACAAAAGGTTTTACACTAAGACTGATTAACTTAAAAGAAAAAACAGACTTTTGGCTATTTGAGCTGAATGTTGTTTAACAATACTATTTTAAGATTACACATGGAATTTATAAACATGAAATAAGGTCTAACGTTGGCTGTAACTGCTAAACAGGTGTTCTGTTTGTCAATATTAACCTATTATTCTACAAAATGAGTAATTTTTCTAAATTTTCTTTGCGTAAAATTCGAAAGTTATGAGAAATACTACTAATAAGTCCATTCACCTTTTACATTCTTATATCCATGTGAATTTAATCTACGTATGAATATTTCATCCAATAAGGAACTTGTAATTTCTTTCATTCTGTATAATTTTACACTTTCTTAAGTATTCGAGTTTATTACTGTTTTGTAGTATATATATTATAGAATTTTTTGTTTGATGTGAATTTACACAACTACTTTGATGTCGCAATCACGTACTTGATGGCAGGTTTATCCAGTTTTTTCCGGTTTAATCAATATTAATACTTATAATTGGCAATAGATGGCACTATATTGGTATACTCCCGCAGCGCGCTATTTTCATCTAAAGAGAAAATTTTGATTTGTTACGGAGTCCAAAGTGACGCCAGTAATAAGCTCCGCCCTTATTCTTTCAACCTTACAAAGCTCATTCCTTGAACTTTAGTTTAAAGAAGTGTATGTAATGATGCAGGTTTATCTGATCACGTTTCTGCTCGTGGCACCAACACTCGCTTTCCCAGTGGAAGAGACACAGAACGCTGTCCAGGATGTGACTAAAGCAAAGAAACTTTCCACGGAAGATGAAGTGTCCAATTATGTTCCCATTATCCCCGTAAGCCAGAAAGTGCTTCCAGAAGATGCGAACACTTTGCTAGCTGTCGAAGAAGATGGTGTTATTCCATACAGTGTTGAATTTCGTCCAGTTGCCCTACCTACGAGCTTTGAAAGTTACGATAAAGATAACAATGGATACATTGATCTTACTGAATTGGCTCAAGTTTCAGAAACTTCAGAAGAACAGGCAACTCAACCGTTTTTCGATGCGGATCGAGATCGTAAGTCAATAGAAGATTTTCTTTTTAAAGGAGAATAAATAATGAAATAAATACTCATAGTAATACCTTAAAAGCTCGAACTTACAACTCTAAGATCCGGGGTTCGATTCCCCACAGTGGACAGAATGCAAATACCTTATTGTGTTTTAAAATTTGCACTAGAAAAACCAATATCAACAACAACGATCCTTCATGCCTGCAACACCCAATGTTTTACTCTTTGGTAATTTCATGAGCCGCTTCAGCAGTAAGCAGATGCAATCATCAACAGGTTCTTAGAAACAAACAATAGTTAATAAATTGTAATAACAAATAAGCGAACTGAAAACTATTTCAATACATTTAGGTACGACCCACTCTGTATTTGTATTCGAGCTTCTCTTTAATCATGCTCTCGGGATATTTTTATTGACTTGTAATTAAATGCTAGAGTGAAGAAACAACTAGCTGAATTATTTAGTGTGATGAGAAAGCGACAAAACAATGAAAATATAAATGTTTGCGTGTGTTATCAGAGTGTTCTTTTATATTCGTAGCTGATATTAGGTATTTTCAACCTGAACGTCACTTTATGTGACACATTGGCTAAACGGCCAGATCAGAAACCCCAGAGATCAGACTTAACCATCACTGGTTAAACGGCCAGATCACAGACCTCAGAGTTTAGGTTTAGCCATCCTTATTTTATAGAACTGCTAGACAAGAAGGAGGAAAACCAGTCAACAGCACCTGCAGATTACAGTTCTACTCTTAAGCGAGTACTGACATTGACTGTCGTTTTTATAGTTTTTATAACGAGTGCGCTGCTGAACGTGCGAAGCACATTCAGCGGGAGATCGCTGGATGTAAACTTGGCTTTTCCGATTCGAAATCTAGCACATTAACAACTAGTCCACCTCCGGTTCTTTTCGAAGTTAAATTCGAATACGGTAGTAATGAAACATGTTTTAAATGAAATACTCCAAAAAGTAAGTATATACTGAGATTTAACATATCAATGAAATTACCAACACACACACAAACGTCTTTATAATAATTCATTGTACAAACTGTTCCTCTTCAATGTTGAAATGGTATCGAGCGTCCATATGGAAACAAAAATAAAATATAACAAACTAAAACTATCGTATTATCACACTGTTAAAGCATCTGCAGAGAAACTGTTTGCTCTTCAAATACACGAATTAAAATATGCATTTTTGAATAGCTCTAGTTCCTAAATGCTATTGATGTTCGTGGAACATACTAGAAACTATTTCGGTCGCTTAGTCATTCATTAAATTTGAAAATCTTCAAACTGATTATAAATTTTTATTAAAACTGAGGAAAATAAACAAATAATTAAAATAAATTTCAAAATGTTGATATACATATGTCAAGAAGTTTCTTGTTTGTTTTAGCGCAAAGCTACACAGTAGGCTATCCATGCTATGTCCACCATGAAGAATCAAACCTCAGATTTTAGCGATGGAAGTCAGTAAGCTTACTACCGACATACTGAAGGACAGGAAGATTCTTAAAGCGTCTTTCTTTAAAAACAAAGTATGGATGAATTTTTGTCCAACTAAAATATCTATCGTTGTGTTGTTTGTTGGTGGATAATTAATAGCCAAAACAGACGGGCGTATTTGTTCATAGAAGATAAACAGTTTAACACAATATACTTTCATTTTTACCTGAAAACGTATGAGTTTATACTTATATTAATGAGAACAGAAAGTGTTTTATTGTTGACCGGAAGAGGTGTAATATTAATTAAGACCACATTTTTCTACATTACCGGCGGTTCAGCGGTAAGATTTTGGGCTTATAACGCTAAAAATGGGGGGTCGATACACGAAATGGACACAGTGTAGATGGTCCATTGTGTAGCTTTGAGTTTAAAAAACAAAAACACCTGTCTTACGTACTGCGTTACTTTGTTATAGTTTGTGTAGGCATATTTTTCTCGAATTTTGAACTCATGAAGTTATATTTTGAAATTGACAAACGTTCCGTTGTCAAAAGCAATCATATAAAATCTGTATCTTCTCATAATATTTAATACTTATTTGTTTAAATCACAAATTATTTCAAACTTATTTATTATTATTTTGGTTTCTTTCTGGATTAATATAAGAAGGCAAGCATTGTTAAAAAGTGTATATTAAGTATATGTTTTTAGACACGACAACAAATTCTACACAAAATAAGGCTCTAGGTTAATGTACTTATCTCCAAGCACGCACATAGGGTGCGGGGTCGGCGAACTCCTATTTTTGTGATGTAAAAAAATTATGTTTATGTAGTTGTAGCGCTGCTGCTTATGGTATTTAACGTTTTGGATGTTTGCGGATTTTATGTGGATTTTAACAACGAATAGTGGGATTGGCCGTCACGTTATAGTTCCCCCACGGCGGAAAGGGCGAGCACTTTTAGTGACCGTGATTCGAACCCACGACCAGCAGATTGCGTGACGAGTGCCCTAACCACCAAGTCATGCTAGGTCCAGTGAGATCGATTGCAGTGTCAAACAGTAGGGCGTAATTTTATATAGCCACCAGAGTGAACACGGTTGGCAATGAAGTAGCTTCGAGAGCAAGCCCGGACCTGGAACATCGTTGTTATAGTGTACGATTGATCCTCAATAATTTTCCTTTTCAAGCAAAGTACCTAGAAGATGGGCTGGCTCCTAAAGATTCGATAATGATCCACCCACATGTAATCCATCGGTAAGTTGGTAGCATATAATGTAAATATTTGTTTCTGATATACTGTGCATACGCAATTTCTTGGTAAGACAGCAGCGATCAAAGCAAATATAATTTCGGTTGTATACTTATATAAATCATGCTAAAATTATATTTTATATAATCATACGTAAGCTTTCTGTATAATAATTTTAGGCCTATTCTTGTTTTCTGTGTCACGTGTGAAACACTCCTTTATCTAAACTTTAACAAACACCAAATGATAGGGAAAGGGTAGTTAATAGGAAAGTGACAATGGGAATATTAATCGTGTTATAACTTGCTCTATGGGCAATTGATTCACTCTGTCAATCAATTTGAACAAATATAATATGCCTGCTCTATGGGCACTTGATTCACTCTGAAAACCAATTTGAACAAATATAATATGCTTGCTCTATGAGAATTGATTCACTCTGTCAACCAATTTGAATAAATATAATATGCTTGCTCTATGGGCACTTGATTCATTCTGTCAACCAATTTGAACAAATATAATATGCTTGTTCTATGGGCACTTGATTCACTCTGTCAACCAATTTGAACAAATATAATATGCTTGCTCTATGGGCACTTGATTCACTCTGTCAACCAATTTATTGTTTCTTCACGGGGCTACTGCATTTGCTCAATTCCAGTTTATATTACTCGTCAAAGATTAAAGTTTATGGTGATGGCCCTATATTCCACATGATGTAAAAAAACACTTATATTAACGAAGCTAGGCTTGTATAACTGAGCAGCTTGATTGTGAGCATTGTTGCAATACGATCACATGATAAATTACTATCCGTTTGTTGTCATATATATTTAGATGTGGCAGGTTTTTTCCATTCTATAAATGTGGAGATATTAGCCACATAGAATAAGTACAAAGAATAAGGTCGAAGCAATTCACGTAAAGAGCTTATTTTCTGTCGCCGATGTCAGAACGGTTCGAACTTATGTCTCGATATTTCAAGAAGCTCAATAGAAATATTCTGATAAGCGTAAGGAAGTTCAAAGTTTAGTGAATTCTATATTCATTCATATAACAGTATTTCATTCTTTACAGATGATTTACTTTTGTTTGCTTAAAATATACACACAGTTACCTCACAAAGCTGTCTTTCCTTCATTAGTACTTGGTACTTTCAGCCGTTAATATTGAAACTATAAGGTAAACAGCACAGAAAAACTATACGTTTGAGAGGGCGGATATGTTAATTAACGTTTATCTATACATTAAGATCACTTAAAAGAGCCATGCCGAGAGGTTCTATGGAGACTTGTCAAGTTTAATTAATTCCTGGATGTACTTTTCAGATAAGAACATTATTTTGAAAGTTTCAACAAAGATGGTTTTATGCATCTTTATTTTTTTCAGCATTAGGATCACGTGTTAACCCAAATACTGGGAGAGTAGTCGCCTACGGTGACGCTATCTGGTAAACATGTTAAAGAAAATTATCTATAAAAAAGATGTTATTTGAAGATGCTTATCTTCCCTAAAACCATCTTCGCTGAAATTTTCAAAATTTGCAAATGTAACGATTATACGGTGCAAACAAAAAACTATCTTATTTAAGAAGAAAAAAAGAAAGATTAAAGCAAATGTTTTGTATAGATGTCTTGTGTTTCAGTGTCTTGTTAAAGTAAAAGTATAAATACATAAGAGTTCTTACTACAATACAGAGTCAAAGAAAATTAATTATTCATTAAAAGTTATCGAAATACGCGTGTTGTGGTCTCACTAGTGCTAATTTTTAGATTTAACGTGGATCAAGGATTGAACGCTTTGTGGGCGTAACATTCTTTTACTATTTCTATCCTTTTTAGAAATTATATATATTGCTCCCCAGTGGCACATTGGTATGTCTGCGGATTTACAACGCTAGAAACCGGGTTTCGATACCCGTGGTGGG
>NW_013667330.1:201402-202202 GCF_000517525.1 Limulus polyphemus | reverse complement strand
AATCCTGTCTTTATGAAGTAACGTCACTGCGGCCATCTTGGATTTTGTTGCTGTCATTCATTCTATGCTTCAAGAGTAGAAAATAACTTTGCCATTGTATGTATTTATTTGTAAACAAAAGTCCTATAGTGATAAAGTTGTAATTTAGATTCAGATATCTCCTAAATATTATGGAAATAATTTGGCATTAATTCTATATCATGATGGCCATCTTGGATTTTTCTACCTTTTTCACAAAGTATGTTCCAAACCTAAGAACTACGATCAGATTATGATTGAGTATGTTGAAAGGTCCATACTTACATATTTTTATGCTTTATTTCGAAACAATGACAAAGATATTGATCAAAACATAAAAAGTATATAATTTTTGTGTTTTCAGCTCTCATTAACCCCACCATGACTGAAGTACTCATAAAATAATTTGCCCCACTTCAGAATTCTACATCTATCCTAGTAATATGTACCAAAGGTTAGGCTACAACGTGGCATAGGTCGAAATTTTCTAGCTGATAGGTTGTGCATGACCCCCAGAACCAACCCCTGGGCTCTGGACTAATGTAACCAGTTTTCTTTTAAGCACTCAAAATAGTTAGGGAAACATAATGCCATTGCTATCAAGTAAAATTTGTAATTGGCACCAATAGACATTTGTTTTCGGCCAGAAAAGTGAAGTTCCATAAATAGCTAAAAATAATGCGAGAATATCCAAGGCCTAGATTTTATAACTCTCTATGTATATATATATGCATATACATCTATATTAATACATTTTGAGAAACAAAGGTTATAAAAACTGT
>NW_013667330.1:184973-200446 GCF_000517525.1 Limulus polyphemus | reverse complement strand
TATATAGCCCGAGACTCTCATTTACCTGTAAACATAAATAATTTGCCATATACTCACCTCAAAACCTATAAAAACACCAAAATATATCACACACAGCACTTTCCGCCAGACAGGCAAGTACACCTGAAGCATTACGGTCAAAAGTTTTATCACAGATAGTTCGACCAACTTGGATGTTTTTCCCTAAAATCGATCTTAAAATTCTCAGCCGTGACTTTTTAGTTTAATATATTTGTTCTTCTCACATAGCCGAGAAATTTGAATTGAGCAATGATTCTGCCCTCACGGGTTGCAACAGTGAAGCCAACTTTTGGTGGGTCAGACAAATCATTGCCGCGGGTCTTAGATTACCGATCACTTCTCTAGTCTATCAGTTGAAAAGATGGCACTAAAACTGATATTTTACATTTATCTGCGTTTACAATACAATATGAATTAACTATTTTTAATCAAGTATTACTACACAGTTTTCAGGTATTTGTTTCCAACTTAAGAATATAACTACATAAGGTGATATTATGTACGTTATGCTATATAAAAATTAGATATATCCGTCTTCTCTATCCTTCAGACTGTTTCAGGTCGTACTTGCTATAAAATTCATACGGTCATTATTTGCAGAATGAAAATAAATATATATATATATGATTTTAAAGGCTATTGGTTATGGCAGCTTTCGTTAATATATTACCTATATAACGTTCAATATATGTTGATTAATATATTCATTAGTGGGGCAAGGAATACATTTTTGAACAAGTAAAAAATATTTGTTTGAAGGCTATTGCTTCCTATGATTGTCACCTGGTGACTTGTAAAATTTGGCAATATAGTTCTCTAAATGTACAGGTGTAACTAATTTATTTATAGAGTGTAGCACTACCGAAACGTCAATAAACATAATACTGTGGAAGAAGACTGGCTCGTCTGTAGGCAGAGCTATGACGCACCTATACATAACAGGCTGAAATGACGTATAGAATGGGTAAAGATAACTGGTCAAGGTCGAATGAGAGGGTACATACATGCACATTAGCTTCTTAGTTTTTTCCTATTAAATCATCTGCAAGCCTTTTACGTTGTCACATTCATGGATACGTGTTTACTTAAGTACCAAAAAACGAAGATTGAAACATTTAATTTTCTGTTATAAACGCCAGTATTGACGTCTTTATTATGATTTTTATGTTTCCTTAAACAGTTTAATTACACACCATATACTGTTACCATGAGTGCGAGTGTTATATATATGACAGTATGTTTGTGTAAACACATTTTATAGATGTAAAAATTGCGACATCTGACTAATCTCAGATTTCTGATGATTATACACGAATCTAGTCTGCTTTTCTGACAAAGATGTATTTATTCTTTCTGACGTAGTAAATAGACTTCCATCTTACTTGTTGGCGCGAATACACGCGAAGCTAAAAATAAATTCAATTTTTAAGTCTAAGGGCACGAGATTGGAATACAGTCGTGAGCCTCAAAGTAAAACTGCAATCACACATGATGTTATTTAGAATGGGGGGAAAAAATCCCACTGAAGTACCAAAATCCCACTCTCCAGTAAGTTGAAAATATTAATTAGAAGTTTAATCAACAATACCAGAGTTTTTCGTTATCTTTTTTTAAAGTCCTTATAGTGAAATTAAGAAAAAAAGGCTACATATTGTTTTATTACTTACATACATGAGTATCAAACATAGATATATAAATTTGTAATAGTGATTGGTTGTTGTTAGTTTCGTTTGTATAAGAGTGAATGCAATTATTCTGATAGGTATAATACTTCAAAGTCATAGTTTAAATCCTGTTACTTTTTGTATCTTTGAGTTTTGTTGAAACTACTGCAATACATAAAAACGTGATATTACGCAGTTTCTTCTGACAGCGAAATATTATGTTTGATTTTTAGTACCACATCAATATTATAAAGCTGTTTGTGTCTATGTCTGCCTGTCCATGACGAAATTTTTCCTTCTTGTCGATCTGTGATCACAATGAAAAATCACAGGGGTTCTTGAATACGTCCTAAAGGGATTCGAAACCCCTTACTTTATTCATTACCTTCTTCCTGAAATCTGATCGCCATGACATTTTCGGGATTTCTAGGGTGTGGCCCAAATCTCCAGGACAACTAGAAGTACGATTTAAATATTTTTCTTCATTCACTTGTGTTAGATCTTTTTCTTTTCTGTCCGATTTATTCTCTGCTAAATTATTCTAGAATCTTCAGTGTATTGAAGAATCTTGATATATATAGTCTTCTGTTGGAAATCAGTGCACCTGAATATCGCATACGTAACACTGATGCTACATTACCAAACTTGTTTCTGATGGCCGTATAACATATCGAAGTGAACTGTAATGAATTGATGAAGTATAAAACTAGAAATTCACCTTTACCAAATGTTCATTTAC
This sequence comes from Limulus polyphemus, assembly GCF_000517525.1. Taxonomy (NCBI): domain Eukaryota; kingdom Metazoa; phylum Arthropoda; class Merostomata; order Xiphosura; family Limulidae; genus Limulus; species Limulus polyphemus. The sequence continues at coordinate 198,022 of NW_013667330.1, read as the reverse complement.
GATCGTAGGTTGAATTACTTGTTACTTACGCTTCAGATCACATACCCTTATTTGCTTAAAGTTGAAATGGGAGGGATGATTGACATTATTTTATAAAAGAGTTTTACCTTGTTAAAACTAAAATGTTATAAATTTTCAGAAACATTTAAAACACTTGCCGTGATATAAGAGTTATTATTGAATTTCTAAGCAATCTTATTTTCACATTTTGTTGCCTGATGGGACAGCGGTAAGTCTGCTGATTTACAACGCATGGACGTGGATAGAGTTGGTGCCTGGCATCGATGTTTGTTAGGCTACTTTTGGTGAAAGTGTGTAACATGTAGGATTAGTTCTGCTTAATTAAATTACTAAAATCTGATATGGTTATTGTGTATATTACTTGAACTGTTACAGACTGGGTAGTACTCCTCTGTGTGACTTGGCAAGCTTTCAGTTTTAATAAATGACATCTTTTTTAATGTTGTTTATATGAAGGCAGGACCTTAGAACAATAAACCATTCTTTTATGTACGGTAATCCGAAGAAAACCAAAAGCTACTCGTTTTTTGTTCCACCCAATTTGAACGAGGTTTATCTCATAGTTCTGTAAACTGAATACGTACAGAGGTAATATTGTTTGTTTTTCTTTGCAGACGACGGTTTAGTAAACCCACTTGAATTCCAGCATGCTCCATGGAATTTTCAAGGAGAACCATTTGTCACAGAGGAAGATCAGTTAGATGAAAAAGGAGTAGGTGAAGACTTAATACCAGAAGGAGTGATTGATGGGTCTTATTTTGATAAGTCTAGCTTATCTTCTAGTGAATATCTTGATAACCAAACTAATCACGAAGAGGAATCCCTACTTCTTAATGGTGAGGGTGAAAATGAAGGACCTGAGATTAGAAAAAACGAGGACTTACATTATCAGAACGAAGACAATGTTTATGAATTAGTTCCAAAACATCTACTATATATTACAGATGAAGTTAGGTCAGAAAATTGGGAGGACATAGGGGATGAATACCACAATATTTCTTCAGTGACTTATGGAAATGATCAATGGGGAGAATTTTTAAAGCCTCATGAAGGTAAAGAGTTCGTAGATGATGAGTTATCTCCTATAAATGACGAAAATATCTTTTCTACCGAAGAAGACGGGCCTGCTTTAGAATAATAAAAAAACTCGCCCAGAAGAATGGCTGATGCGACTGTTGTTCCGGTAGATTTGCAGATAGAGAACAACTTAGATGATTTACTGTAGATAGGCTTGCACGTATACCCAACATTGAACGCCGTTGAAAACTAGACGTTAAACTGCTAAGCAATAAGTGTTCTGTTTATGTTACATGTGTTTGTATTAATATTTTTTATTCTAATGTTGAAGCAATTTTATAAAAACCAATGACTTTCACTTTTTTGTTTTGTTCGTTATAATATGTATACAGAATTCGACCTTAGCCTTAGTAATATTGTATTAAATACCAAGTTTTATTGTTTATAAGTAACTCGTGCTACACACGGCTACAGTCAAACACTTTACAAAAAATTACTTTCGAAGTGCTTAAGAATTAAATGTAAGTTTTAATTTTATTAAATTCATTATTATAAGTAATTAAAGAAAAGAGAGCTTTTTTATATATAGTTTTATAACACATAAATACACAAGTTGAAAATCAAATGCTTAGTTCCAGAAGATTTAAATTTTGATAGTTGTAATCCTTGTTTCGAAAATACTCTTTATTGTGAGGTTGGATTTAAATCTTGTATGTAGACATTAACATCAAGAAATTCTGGTTTAACTAGAAAATACGAAAATAAAACAAATATATATTTTTCTGATATCCTTCATTGAAAGTATTTCGGGTATTTGTTGTAAACTTCCTATTGCATAACATTAAACGCGTAAAAAAGATTGCTATTTCGCGTATAGTTTCTTTATATTTATCTGGAAATTATCATTACTCACCTTTATATATGGATAATAATTTCAATGTTTCGTGTATAAACTAGAATAAAATTACAATTTTACAATTTTTTATAATAATCAAAAGACCATAAAAACAGTTCTGTCATTTCGTATAATTTTTAATTCTATAGCAGAATGAAAATTGTATCACTTCGTAATAATAAAAACAACAACATAATAACAGTCTAATTATTTCTTACAAAGTTTAATCGTAAACATGGATAGCAATTTTACGGTTTCGTAAAAATAAAAGTATCACAATAATTCTGTTATTTTGTATAATTTGCTAAGTTTAGTAACCGGTTAACAATTTTTACCAATTGCCACCAGAATAAAAGATCAATGATTTTGTAATGGGTAATCATTGACAAGAATACCAATTACATCATTTTTTACTAAACAGGTTTTATCGTGGGTAACAATTCTGCAGTTTCTGAGGGCACATCCTCAACACCAAATGTAAGTATATTCTTTAGAAATGAAAAGAAACATATATTCATAACACAGTAAACGTGCTGATATTATTATCTACTAGAATTGAAAATATTAAACAAAAATTTCGTTATTAAGATATTGTACTGGAAATCTTGAACAATTACTAAATCAACGTGTAGTTGCACAATATTTAGAGTTATAAACTTTTTGAACCTATATCACAACTTTATCACTACATGACTTTTGTTTCAAATAAATACATACAATGGCAAAGTTATTTGCCATTCATGCAGCTTAAAATTAATGATATACCACAAAATCTAAAATGACCGCAGTAACTCAACATCACAAAGACAACATTTGTCAAAGGTATGAGTGGCAATTGCTGCTTTACTAAGTAATCAAGTACTAAATAACACATGAGATTGAATAAAATATAGAAAAACAGGAAATTTACAGTTGATAATGCCCTCCTAGCAAATGTTGTTAAGCGTTTTCTGTACCTTAGCAAACAGGTGCTGAGGTTTGGAAGTTTGCCGAAATGCATAGTTACGAACACTAGAGGATTAACTGGAAGCCGTTCGGTGATGCTAGATTTCTGAGCTCGTGTATTTATGCCAATGAAATTGAAATAACCAACCAAGAAAAGGAAAACAGAATTTGTTCTCGCCAAGTGTGTAATATGTCAATAAATTACCAATAACAGTCTACAAAGATGTTCAATACAGGGAATAAGCTTATTTTTGAGAGCATTAACTCTGAGACACAAGGCTGAGCAATGTTCTCAATATGATGGTTTGGAACAATTTCTTAGCACTGACGATAGTGATGCACTGTCTGTGAAGACCTCAGAAACATAATTATTCTGGCACAACAATTGTTTTTCTTCATTGACAAGCTCCACAAATTTAGCAGTTGTGCACCAAACACCAGTTGATGATATTCCATCTTCGTCCTGCACGAGGTCGCAGAGAACACCAAAGAGAAGTTGCTCTAGTTTTTGCCATCTCTACATGCAATAAGAGGCTGTGATTTTACTAGTTCCTTTAATGGAATAGGAAAGAAAGTGGTTCAAGATGTTGGAAGCACATTCTGACATAATTGGGCATCTCAAACAGTTTGGGTATAGTGTTCCAGATATTGATGAGGGTGTAAAAGTGGCATGCAGGTCGTTACTATCACTAGTCTAGTGTGAATAAATACATACTTCATTAAATGTATTACGCTATGAATTATTCTGGAAGATAGGTCTTGCAAGCGAAAATCTCCCACCTACTGCGAATGCATTCAATCTTCATCTTAGGCGCGCCAACTATTAGGGATACACATGGAACCACATTGTCGAACCAAATTTGCACTGCCTTCTCCAGTTGAAAGTGGTTGGGATACAGACTTAGATGGTTACTTATCTCCACAACTTATGACATTACCCGCAGCACCGGAAGCGATTTCAGTATTTGTGAAGTATGGCTGTCAGAGCGCTTGTTAAACTCTACGTTGCAAATGCCGGAAGGAATGCCTTCTTTGTTCCGATGCATGTAGGTACAAAGATGATAATTGTGCAAATCGTACTCCTTGTACACCAGAGTCGGACTCTTTTACCATATCGGAATACATAGTTTTCATATGTATAATGTAATTCATATATCCGAAAACAAATAAAAAGTAAGCCATTAAATAAAAACATATTTTTCAACATACAGGGTGAATGTTTTTCTGACTTTTCCGAGTATCTCCTTGGTGAAATTAATTGATTTCTTCAAATCAAACTTTGGTTGCTATGATAGAGGAATTGCTTAGCAACAGTTGCTAGGAAACAAATTGTAATGTTTGGCTTCTGTTTTTATCATATTATGGTTTGTTCAGTCTTAATATATTTTTCATTAATGCATAATTCAATAATTTTCACGAATCCTGTCTTTATGAAGTAACGTCACTGCGGCCATCTTGGATTTTGTTGCTGTCATTCATTCTATGCTTCAAGAGTAGAAAATAGCTTTGCCATTGTATGTATATATATAAATCTATATTAATACATTTTGAGAAACAAAGGTTATAAAAACTGTTACCAAACAAGTCTATGAAATGGTCTCACAACTTAAAATGTGAATCACATAGGTTTAATAATGCTTAAGCCTTCATAACCTGACTATATATGTTTGTGTAAAATTTGAGCAAATTATATATAGCTTTTAGTAGAAATAATGAACTTTAAATGCTGATAAAAACTGAGGAAATATTTCTCATACACAAGAAGCAGCACAAGTAAGAAACAATTAGAAGATCTATTTATTTACCATGATAAAAACGAGATATATTTTATACTACTGTTGAGAGACAAAACGTGCCATATGCTGTTGTGGTATTCTCACATGAACCGATTTCCTTGCAAGTTTTAACTAGATCTGCTTAATAACGGAAGAATGAAGCAAGAAATTTACAAAGTAGCCTGAATTTGGAAACCTATTGAGTTTTAAGCTGAATGAGAAATAAGAACAATGTACATGCATAATGAAAAGTGAAAACAATCTGTATTAATGACAAAAAGCAATGTGTGTATTGTATAGACATTTAGACAATTGCCTTTACTGGATCTGTGAAGAGATCGTCAGCTTTTCTTCGTTCGAGATGACTTTTTGCAGAAACCTCAAATTCTTTCTTTGAAACAGCATCACCACATGACTGGTCATTCTCTCACAGAATTATTGGCTGTAACATAAAGATATAATACACTCTGCCAATGAAGGAATTTGGAGTCGTTGACCCTTTCCTACACTGATATGCGAAGTTGCAGCACATCATTAAACTTGAACTCAATCAATTTTAAACTCATGAAGTGTTCAATTACAAGCCACATGGATGATACAACACTAACAAATAACTACATTTAGTTGCATAAAACAGCCCGTTAACTATAACTTAAAATACGATATAAAACGTAAGATCGAAATTCTTATAAAATGACGATCAAATCCCTCTATTCGTTCGGAAGAGAGTAAACCAAGATGTGGCGATGGGTGCTGTTGAGTACCATGTTCATTCTAAATTAGAGGTATAGCCTTTGTATAACTTGCGCGAAAACCTAAACTAAGGAACAAAAATCATTTTGTTGTTCTTTTTTCAAACTAAACAATATAAACCTCAAAATACGTTTAAAATCTTTATGAAATAAAATTATACACAGAAACCAGAGCTCCATGCTATTCTAAATTGAACAGAACGACTATTATAAGAAAGAATAATATTGACATTATAAACGAAAAACAAAATAACCACCTTAAGAAAGAGCAAGACGAAATAGCATTAAGTTTACTTTAGCTTCAATATCATTATGATCTGTTTGTCTATGTTTATAGGATAATCGAAAAGTCATGTTAACCGTGAGTTCAGCATTTGATTTTTTATCGTTCATTTACTTGCTTCATACATAAGAACATAAAAGATCAACACCCCCTTTTATATTTAAGTAATTGATTTTAAATATTTTTTCTCTGTGACTGTTGAAAAGAAAGCGTGCTTGAGATTTTTGTAAAATGAATTCTGTGTTTCGAGCATAATTGTGAAAGAGTAATTTTATTTCGTCACACTCCACACAAAGCCGGTTCAGACAGCACTTTCTAGAGAGATCATTTATAATCACACCAACTGTGTTTTTCTTCTTTTTATCAAGCATGAAACTGATATCGTATTCGATATTATCGAACTTAGGCTCACAGGTATAGTAGGTTAAATATGGAAAGCAGTGAGTTTCATTGTGCAACGTGCACGCAAGAACAAGCTACTTGGTTTTGGAATAAACTAATATACTTACCCGAAAGAGTGCCAAAAGCCGCCTGGAGGGGATACCTGTTTTAATCACTTACACCACTATACAGTAATGTGTTGTCTGTCAGTTAGTCAGTAAACACTAAAATGAAGTAACATAAGGGACGCTTAACGTTGCAATTTGTATTGTAGTGACGTCAGTAAAATGTGATATGAATCGCGAGAAAAATTATGAACTCTATAGGCTACAATACAGCGTGATATGAACTTCAAAAACAATAAATACAAAATGATTACTCTTTATTTTGATTTTATTTATTCTTGAAACGGAATACTTTCGGAGACTGCGGAAGTACATGTAGTTTTTAAATTAATAGCATAAATCGCTAATGAAGCTCCATTAAAGTGTCTGAATCATTTGGCTCTGTTGTTTTCATGTAAACACACACTACAGTCCTTCTATTGTATTCTATTATAACTGTATTCTTCTTTTTCTCCGACTTACTAATTTCATATCTATGAAATAGTGTTGGTTACTGAAATAATTAAGAGTTTTCTTTCGATATCACACACACACATACACACACGTCTAAGAAATTACGACTGTTAACTTAGGATTTGTTTTTACAATAAAGAATTTAAAAAGCGTTCTGCTTTCGAAAAAATGTACAGCTTCAAAAATATTTTTAAGCGATGTTATATATAAGTCCAATAGAACTTAATAAAAGGAAAGAGTGATCTCTATTAATTTGCATTATTTTTTCCTTGTTTACTTACTAGTTACCAAAATGTTTTTTTTTTTTTGTCTGTCTTGACGTATGCCAACGAAATAATGATTTTTGGTATTCTCAGATTCACTGATTTATTTTATAATAATCGGATAGGAACTCCAGAATAACTGAAGATTTACCAGGAAATATTTTACAAAGCAGAAACTGGAATATCTTAACCTAGACTGAGTCTGAAGCAAAGAGGATGGACATAAATTTAGGCTCAGTGAAACTACCTTAATCTCGAACAATCAAATATAAAAATAATTGTATTATTTTGGCACCTAGTGGAAGATACAAATATCATCAAATCTATCTGTAGAAAAATCTTACAATATCTGGGAAAACATGACATTATATATGTAAAACAACAATGTCATTACTCTCAAGATGCAGATGCCACCTACATGAATGACAGTCACTTTCACTTCAAAACACAGTATGTTGTATCTTTGGGATATCACCTAACTTGCCAATAGAAAGTATTATTATTGCTTTTCATACAGTATGTGCTATGCTATTACAATCTTTCATACGAGAAAGCAGTTGTGATGCCCTAATCAACCAACTCCGTTTCACTAGTAGCCACAGTGAAAGGAACTTAGAGGTTCTTTTGACTGACTTTCTTATATTAAGAACACAGGCTCAATATGTACAGACATTTTGAAAAATGTGTATATCAACCAAAGGTGTGGAAAACACATGGTGCGTTTGTATAATACAGAATAATGTATTTAGCATATTCTGTATAGCTTACAGCCCATAATATCTTTAAGTAGGAACTTTTAACGTCAAAAATGTCCAATCAAAGATGTGTTAGAAAATAGAACACATTATAACAATATTAAACATTAAATATGGAAACAGCTTTACACGTTTTTATAATCGTTAAAACTGAGTTACAGTTACAGAGTAATTGTAGAGAAACCTTTTATCTACGTTATTATATCATAAATTATTGTTATAGTTGAACAAAATTTCACCTGAGTTTTGCTCAGTAAAGTTTGACCAACAATATTTGAAAACAATATTATACTACATACGTAAAATTATAAATCACTTTTCTCGTAAACTAGTGTTACTTTTGTTTCTCTTCTTTCTTTCTTTCTCTTTCAACACACGAAATTAATAATTTCATTAAAACTCCTGATAATGGAAGCATCAATGATCATATTGTGCTTAAAGTAACTTCATATACAGATATGTTTGATAGAATGATTGAGGATGGTGGAAAGAACATCGAACAACTTCTGTGACAATATTTGAAACTTCCTATACTATGCCTCAACTGTTGTACGGAAAAAATAGCACTTATTTATATTTTCTGTTCAGCAGTTATAATCATAAAATGTTTTATTTTTAATTTGGTACATTAAACATAAAGTGTAAATCTAGATATTTTTTTACCATTTTTTTCCACACAAGTCCACTACTTACTTCTTTATCTCAGTTGGTAAAGCATTCGCTTGGCAAATTCGAGACGAGAAAACATACGTCATAAACAAATATTATTAACTTTTAATATCTATAAAGGTTTCCTCAAAAATAAAAAAACAAATAATTCATATGTCTTTAAATGTTGTACGGCAAACAATAATTGTAGTGAATTTGCCTAGTTATAAACTGTGTTTGAAATATAATATTACTAAGAGCTAAAGCATTGTTAAACTTTTTAAGCAAAAAAAAAAAGAAAGAAAATAGAATCTTTGAAATTACTTTTATCTTTCAATAGGTCTCTAGTAAAACAAATTGTTTGTCAAGGTAAATAATTTTACATTATCAGAACCTTCAAAAGAATAAAACACCTTTGTATCACGAAAAGTGAAACACAGATAGAGAACTGTTATAGATTTGCATGAAGATTCTTCATAAATAATAAAACATCTGTAGATAATAGCATGGCTTTCATTTAAAGTGATGATCAGTATTTTCCTAACTACTTTGATATTCGCATTTTGTATATTACTAAAAGTACACTGCTGGTGACAATAGCTGGTGTTTAATATTTTGTAATGTATCGTATACAATCAACACAAAATAAAAGGCTTTGGTAACACTAAATAATATGAAAGAAGCACACGATGATTGATTTCATAATTAATTCTCTAAAGTAAATCCACCATCAACTGTCTTGCTCCATCGTTTGGATAAGATAAATATGATACTAATTAAAATATTACAAACAGTGATGAATGTTTCCCTATTAATATGGCACAGAGTAAAAATAACACACCAGTGGGTCAGCAATAACTATGAGGGCTTATAACTCTAAAAATCTGGTTTCCATAACCGCGGTAACCATAGCACAGATAGCCCATTGTGTTGCTTTGTGCTTAAGAACAAACAGACAAACGGCAAAAGTAAAGAAAAAAAAGGTGAAATTCTATAATAGTAGGTTGGATAATATTATAATTCTAGCCTGATAGAAATAGTTCATATATATAGTGTGTGTGTGTTTAAGTATTGTTAAAAATATTTAACTTATAAACTCAGTTTTTGTTGTTATTCCTCTCTTTCAAAAAGAGATATGCCTGAGCTACAATACGAATTTCTAATTACTCCCTTTATATCCCTCTAGAAGCTTAAAATGATTAGGCTTGAGGTTAGTTAAGTTAAAATATAGGTAAAATATTGCATATTGTCCTAATCGTTATATTTCACACAGAGGTTAAAAAGGTTTTGACTGAATTTTCAAGAAAAGATATGATAAAAGTATAATGTCATACTTCAAAAATTAGGATAGTTTAAAATAAAAAACTATCTACTCAGTTGAACATGAACACGGTGTGGTATTCTCAGGTTAAAGATAGGTCTCGTCTATAATGGGAGGATCAGCAGAATAAACCAAGAAGTAGTACTGAATTTAACTAAACTGACTCAGTTTAAGCTAAGAAATAAAAACTAAATACAATGTGTAATACAAATTGATAATAATCTTTATGTAAAGGCAAAAACACAGTGTGCACATTTGTTTTAGATACTAGATGGTTAGTGGTTACCTTTCACTGGACTCATGAATTGATCAACTGACTTTACTTCCCTTAAGATGTCTTCCTATAAACCAATTCACTTGAAATTTCACACTGTACTGTTTAAGTGTAACATTTATTATTTAACAGAAAATGTCAGATTTACCCATAGCAACTAGTGCGACTATGTGACTGGTCATTCTCATTCAACATGAAGGAGATTGTATCCTTTAATGGATACTACCGTGGCCTACATTCTAGCACAACGAGCAGCATTACAGCAACGAAGAGCTCAAGACCACTTTAACAGTTTTTCTGGACAACATGTTATGCAAAACCTGCAGATATTCTAAATAAATAAGAAAATGAAAATTTTCTACTTTAAAATAAGAAGGTGAAAATATATTGTATATCTGTATGCTACACTTCTTCATACCCCCCCCCCCCTCCGTTTCAGGTTTCTTCTCATGCTGACATTTAAATTTAACTTTAAAACCCCTTAACTTTACGCTCTTGCCATGGTCGAAGAGAGCATTAATTACTGCCCCTGTAAACGTTTACATGTAACATGGACAAAGAACTACAACGCAAAGATAAAAAAATATTTAACAATGATATGTACAATACATAATGGATTGATAATAACAAAAAACGAAGCCCTAGCAATGATTAGCATAATACAAAAATATGATACTTTATACAATGATACAATACAAAACTTCCTCAACAAAAAATACATAATACAAAAATAAACTCTTTAATAATGATTGCAAGTACACATACATACATATATATATATAGAAACCCTTTAACATAGAAAACTCATACTTCAAAAATAACTCTTGAACAACGAGGACCTACCCATTTAGGAGGGGATAGTCTAAAATACTATGCATAAATACATAAAACAAATTGAAGTCGCTTTAGCAATGATAAACAACACTAAGTCAAACAGAATACAATCATAACTACAGTATAATGCTAAACATCTCACACCACTCATAAGATGAACCACCTTATATTAAATCGTAATACTGAAAAAACGTGTCATAGAAGAAAAACCCAAAGGGCACTAAAATATCTACACAAAAAAGCAAACCTTATAGATAGAAAAGAAGTTTAAATTATCAGGAACTCGAAAACACCACAAGAAATTCCATCGAAATAATACATACACAACATGCAAAACATGGAAACACCTCGATAATATACAACAATTTCAATTTACATTGAAATAAAATATACAAAATAGGCACTTACATTTAGAATATACATATATATATATATATGTACATACAAAATTTGCAGCCTACTCAAAGTCGGACACCAGGCCATTGGTTTATAGTTAGCTACCATGGGATAGTAGTCTTTAACGTGTCTGTGGCCTTTGCTAGGGCCCTCTTGATGTCAGAAAGTTCCATCAGCAAGCAGCATACCTCTTCCCCATGCCATGGCAGAAGCATTGCTCTCTGCCACAGCTGGTTTTACTCTATGTTATAGTGGGTCAAACTTCAGTAAAGATGGCAATGTCATTTATATGCAGCAATCTGCTCTAGCATAACATGGCTTGTTAACACGTTAAATGGTTTTGTCAAGAGCTCCACCGTCACCCCTCTCTAGGTCTAATCGTAGAGAACTCTTTGCTGGCAATGCCTTAGAAGCTGTTAAGAGAGAGGCACTTTGCCTAATCTCAATAATCTGGACGTTGATCACCCATGAAATTGATGTTTATGCCCTCTAATTTACTGCATGTTCCCAACTTGGTGGTGATACTGATGATTCACAAACCTACTGACTTGTCTACATTGTCATGATAGTGGTTATGGTGGTGATGATGGGTGAGCTGAGCTGCAGTTGCAACTGACAGAGTCTCAGAACCTGTTCCATCTCACCCCAACTTTCCTGAAGTCTAGTCAACTCATGAGAGGATCCAAGTTCCAGAAAGTCTTATGCGTACTGTTATTCATCAAGTTGACTTTTCAGGTATGAAGCAGAGGATTCTTCAGGATATTTTGTGATGAGTATTGAAAAACCAATTAGCTATTTGGAGAAAGAGATAGGCAGAATACTCAAAATTTATTTTTAATAACCTAGCTTAAAAGCATAAAATCAGGTAAGTTAAGTTGTTTGGTTATTTTGAATTTCGCGCAAAGCTACACGAGGCCTATCTGCGCTAGCCGTCCCTAATTTAGCAGTGTAAGACTAAAGGGAAGGCAGCTAGTCATCACCACCCACCGCCAACTCTTGGGCTACTCTTTTATCAACGAATAGTGGGATTGACCGTCACTTATAACGCCCCCACCACTGAAAGGGCGAGCATGTTTGGTGTGACAAAGATATTTCGATTGGATGAAACTGAAATGTTTATTGTGAAATTATCAGTAGAAAAGGAAGTTCATAGACAGTAGCTTAACAAATATAAACTTGGTGCATCCAGTGTTTTATTTCGTTGTGATATAATATTTTCAGCTAAGCATATTAAAATATTTTAATAAGCATGCAGTTCTACTGAATATTTCACTTTAAACTGTTTCAGTACAAGGCGCAGTTATAATATATGAATATATAGGCTGTGAATGTACCAGGAGTAAGCAGAAAATAACACCCACATATTGAAAGCTTTTAAGTTGTACCATAAACTAAAACTAAATTTGTAATCAGTAGAAGGTTATTAAAGAGATATAATATAAACTTTGGTGGAATTATAGAGTAAAAAGTAAAGGTTGGCATCACTTAACTTACCATGCTCGACTCGCAATCTTCGGGTCGCAGGTTCGAATCCCGCATTACTCTTAACGAAAAACACCTGATAAAACTGTGGCTTCTCTCAGATACAAGTTTTTGTTACTATTATCACTTCATGAAAATTTGCTACCTGCCGAATACTCCATTGTCGAAATTGGAACATTTTCTTAGTAGTCTTAATTAAAATAGCTTGTGCACTGTATCTTCGTATAATACATTCCAGTTGTCAGTCATCAAAGTTACTTCATATCACAAAGTGTTAACATCTAGATCAAATTCCTTGCTTCCACACATGTTGCTTACAGTTGTGTTATGATTTTATATAAAATTCATACACGAATGAAGACCACAAACATTTCTTATATACGTATATAGCTATATACACAGCGTGGTCACAAGTAAATAGACACCATC
>NW_013667330.1:167667-184005 GCF_000517525.1 Limulus polyphemus | reverse complement strand
CCATACTAAAAACCATAAAATAAACAAAAATAAAAAATAGATGTGATTTTTACTGTTGTTAAAAAAAAGTAAAAATAGTTATCTATGCTGTGCCCATCACAGGTATAGACACCCAATTTTTAGTGCTTTAACCCTTTAGATGAACTACTGAGCCACTGAGGACAACTGGTAAAAAAAGGTTAATATTTGAAATTGTGAAGACAAGCACTATAAATATCTTGAATCAATTATCATTCAGAAAAGTTAGTGTTAATTTTATTTCATATTTTTCAACTTTCAATTTCACCATATATAGTGCTTTTGCTACAATTAATGTTGTAGAAGAGAAATAAGAGGTAAATTATCAAATTTTATTGAAAAAATTTTGATATTCACTTAGGATGTTCTAGAGGTTATGCAAATGAAATATGAAGATAAGTATTTTTATTCTTAGCATGAAAATCACTTTTCACTCAGACTGACTCAGTAAAGACTGTACATTCATAGAAATATCTTTAGTAAAAAATACTTTTTTATTTTTTGTGTATAACACTTATAATGTTTACTACAAGTTTGCTATATGTAGTTGAGATATTCTTAGTAAATTTAGAGTTATAGTATGTATAGTTTCATAATTATAAACACTTCCAATGTGAGTCCATTCAATCCTTTTCACACTCAAGATATGGAAAACTCAAAAATGACTCCAATTAAGACAGTGTTACTTCTCCTATAGGGCGGCTGACTTATGGAATAGTTTGCATTTGGCTACAACAGTGAGCATTTTTGATATATGGATAGGATACAGGTAATGAAGTTTCTATGTAAATGTAGTTTGGAATAAAAGTAGTGGAAAATGGGATAGTCTAAATGGGCCAAATGACTCCTTGTTATCCCATGAAAATAAAATGGAATTGACTAAAATGTAAGTTAAAATGTTTTAATCATGCACGGCTGAATATGACTGCTTATTTTGCACTGTTATAGAAGAACCACTTTTTAGTTATGTTAGTTAGTCCTTCTATGTTTTATTCAATATACTAAAGTGTAGTGTCATAGGATTTGAAGTAGTTAAAATACATTTCTTTGATAAAAAAAAAGAAATACTATTCACTGAATTTGTCAGTTAAAGAAAAACTATTTACTGGGATACTAAGAGCAATCTGAAATAAGAAAGACAAAAAAAGGTCACACTACACTGATCTTAAGTTTTAAATCTGATATAGTCACCAGCTTTCTCTCTCTATCATCAGCTTGTGAAGAATGGGTCATCCCAAGAGCTTAGCTACAAGTCTTTAGAAAAAAAAAGAAAAAAACCTCTTTCTTACAGTCAGTCATTATCTTTTTAAAGTTTAGTTTATTGGTCGAGTTCTGCACTATATAACGGAAAATACTTATTAAAACTACTAACTACACTGCTACATAATAGTCTTCCATTATTTAAATCTATTCAGCTTTTACTTGTTCTGTCACCCTACATGGCAAGATATCTAATCAAACAAGAAAATTTTATTCCCAAATATATTTTCTATAATATAAGCCTTAACAACTTTTATTGCTTTGTACAAAAAAATATATATGAATATATGTACCTTAGGATGATACTTATTACAAACATAATAAAAAATAAAAGAAAAACATATCTTACAAACTTTAGATTAATTTCATTTTCCAATTACTCCAGACATTCACACAAAATACAAAAACAATATGAAATACTGAATTATGATCAAACTACTTTTTAGAAAATTTTCACAAATATCAACTGCAAAATATTCACCTTATGAACATTGGGGCATATTCATTTAACTATTTTTGTTTCTAACTATGGAAAATAAGTTATTGTTGCAAATACGGTGTTAGTGCATGTTATAAACCAACTTTATATGTCTTGTGAGTTAAAGGGTTTACAAAACTTTTCTTTTTTTCAGAAATGTAATATTTAGTGTCTATTATGTCATCACAAGTTGTTGTTTTTTCAAAAATATAATCTAAAAGCCAAAATATAGTGAAAAACTATTGATATGTTGCCACCTTTCAACTCAGCCCAAAAGTTAATGAGGCAGCAAGTCACATGACCTGATGATGTAAAAAGACCTATGAAATGAGCTGTTTCTTTCATTCTATGTTAGGTCAAGCTTGTTTTTACAGCAAAAGTAGGGTGAGTTTGAAGATGTACACAATAATACATGATACACAACCTGTATTATTTTTCTTCTCTCTACTATTAAATTCACTTGGAAAATTAAAAGCCACACATATTAACTATCGTGTCATGTATAAAATACTCTGTATTTTAATGCTTGAAAAACCTTGCATGTTGCAGTGGATAAAGGCATAATCTACTATACAAAGCAAAGCGTGTGTGTTAGGGAAAAAAATACAGTCATATATCTATCATTTCATATCTGTTCCTTATACGTTTCCATATTTCTTGATCAATCAACAGTGACAGAAAAACTACCAAATCAGCACAACTTGACACAGTAATACAGGATTACATGAGGAAGGTCATGAGGGGTGGGAGTTTGAACCCCACCCCCATCTAATTTCATATGGATATAATTCTTGAAAACAGCATGTCTTTCTTTTCAGTATTTATACCTTTATGTAATTCAGCTATCTTAGATAAATAAACATCAACATTGATCAATTAGCACAAAAACTTGACACAGTGATACAGGTGATATGAGTAAGGTCGTGTGGGGGGGGGGGATGGACCCCCTTCTAATCTAATTTTGGAAAAACTACCAATATTGTATATCCCTCAGCATTAGGATGAACTATGCAACCATTACTATTATAATTCTTGAAAACAGTATGTTTTTCTTTTCAGTATTGGTACCTTTATGTATTTTTATTGCACTTTAATGTTTATGTTAAAAAAATATTGAAGCACAATTTCCTATCCTTTGTTACAAACAAGTTTTTATTTCACCTGTCCAAAGGATGGGTACTCCAGCTAGCAGGTAATAATAATAATAAAAAAAAAGGTCTAGATTAAATCAAAACTTTGTCTCACCCATTAATTAAAAATTACAAGCCTAATACTTAATAACAGGATTCCACTAGGTAAAGAAAGAAGCCTCTGACCTGGAAATAGGTGACATCATATTTACGTTTAGTTCACATTTTACAAAAACTTTATGTGATAGCATGTCATAATTGACCCTAAACATTACATTTCTGCACAAACAACATTGCTTCATAATTTCTTGACATTATATTCCACAAATTCTTTAACATTAATAACAGTGGTTTGAAAAAAAAAGATTAATATGAAAAATTAATATCTTTAGCCAACTCCACTTTAATAATCTGTGGTATTTATTGTAACAGTGTAAGGTTGTGGTGATCAGATATCAGTTGCTGTCAAGGTTAGTTGCTTATACAACCAACCCACATATATTTATTCATTAATTACAATTTTTTACTGTTAATTAATGAATAACATATTTCCTATGTTTCAGCTCCTAATCTACTGTCTCTTTGCACCTTTCTATCAAGATCCAGGATGATATACCAGTCATTTCACACTAAAAATACCAATAAAAACACAATCCTTACAGACTCTCATAAAGTTAGCAGTAAATTAGCAGCAAAAACGTATGATACAGTTTACTTTAGAGTTCAGTGGAGCACACAGCATTGATGGACCAACAGGCCCCTTACTGTCCTTAGAGTTAAACCAATAAATGTTAATTGTTATGTAGTACATAACAATACCAGTGGCAACAGATCTAAATTTTACTGGTAATGACGTTGAGCCTAAGTTTCTTATTTAAATTTTCAAGGTAACTACAAACATAATACAATCCAAAATATGGTCTCCTTCAACTTTCATGTTCAAAGCTTCAGTAACTTAAATCACATACCCGACTGTACTTTTAACATTACTACTTTTTGCCATTAGGTTGACGTTAAGCTTATCAGTATTTACGTTTGAACTACTTGTACTGTCAAAGTTAGGACTAACGCAAATCTAATGTGTAAAACTGCATCAAACCTTCATAAACACTATGAACGTATGGTACAGCACTATTATTATTCACAAGCATTGTGACAATGTGCTACAAATAAATATTTCAAATTATATTCCTAGTATTTTAAGTTTAAAGTAAATAAAGATATAAATGGTTTCAAAAACAAAACAAACCTTGCTAGCTGAATTTGTTTGGCTCATAATGTAATATCAATAACAATTTCACTTTTACTCACTCCATGTGCTCATAAAACCAACGCGATCGCGCAGACAACAAAGCGCTGTAGATTGTAATACTGATTATTATCTTTCAAATATAGTGTCCGAGTCCTTTCGCCCTCAACTTTATTTAGTTATTTTTCTTTATTTTTCTAACAATTACATATTGTCCTTGAATATATGCAAATACAACTTTGTAGGATAACAATGAAGGCTACATATTTCACGACTTGTATATATTTATGTACTTACATTTTTATACTTAAATGAGAATGATTGATTTCTAAATATCAATATATTCTATGTAATTGGAATTTTGCAAGACTTGGGCATGAGCTGTTTTATTTACTTTTTTTTCTTCTAATGAATGTATATCATAATGTGTTTTTTCTTCTTTTTTTTAACATAAAGCTACACAACAGGTTATCTACACTCTGTCCACTGCAGAGAATCGAGCCTCGGATTTTAGCATTGTAAGTCTGTAAATTTGTCGCTGACCCACGGAGAATGGGAATGCAGGAACCATAATATCTAATTAGTTTCATATTTGTAATATAAAAAAGCCCAATTCATGCAGTTAATATTTGTATTTTTGGTTCACACTGTAGTCAGTAATTGCGAGATGCAAGCATACCATTTGTTTTCTACCCGATTTAGTGATGATAGAGATTATTTTAATTTTTTTCGGTTTTTGATTCCGAGCCGTAAGAGCGGCAACACATGGTCCTAAATGTCGTTAAAATTGTCGTATTCTGGTTACTTCGTTGACGTTGACTACAGGTAACAACCGATCGATGTTGTGAGGGAACGGAGGTCACGAGGTAACAATGTCGACTGGACAAAGAAAGCGAGTTTACGTTTTGAATTCAGGCTTGTTTTCTTTACCTAAGCCAAGGGAACGGACTTGGATAAATCAGCGTGGAAAGCTTTCTTAGTGAGCTTCTTGACTACTGTAACTCATATGTTAACAGGCCAACTCGTTGGAACATGTACCAAAGTGACCATCTCTTCGCTGGTACATTCATTCCTTTATAGCAATTTCCTAGCTGTTGATGGGTCAACTAACACAGATCCGAACCAATCCACAGATTTGTGTAGGACATCTGCTCAAGGGAAGAACCATATATAACACTGACAAGGAGCAGGATTTCCTGCTGAAACAAGAAGATGTTCATTGAACAATCTGCCAATCTCTGTTCATATGCATGATATGCCATCATGGCGTATGATGCTTATCCCAGCCACTTCTACTAAAGCATGTTTCAGGGACTGAATGCTTGCTCACATTCTTAATTCCATCTGAAGACCATCTCAGCTTTAGTGATAACCGATAATAGTGTAGTGAACTTGGAGAATTTGGCCACAAATTGTTGATAGCAAACTGCAAATAAGCTTCACACTCGATGACGAGGAACCCACTTTGAGACTAATAATGGCTGGAGACGGCTTGAATGGGTAATGAAGAAAAACTTTAATACAACAGCAAATGTACAACATTTCGACAAGGTTTTGTCATCATCAGGTATGTCCATTCAAGAATGTCATTGCTAGAACCGAAGTTGATGAAGCCTACCTTCATTCTGTGAGTGATGTCTACTCGACATAGTTGGAGATTCGTCTTATTATTCACATCTAGTTTATCTCCATTCACCAGAATCACGTTTATGCTGACTGGTCTAAGTGGTGGTTTTACTGATACACTGTGCCAGTATATGTAATGTCTGGTGCATCAGCAGTTTGTACAACTGGATTTCAAAAACGTAGATGAAGAGGTATTTTGATTCTTGTTTTCCAAGCAATTGTGAAATATGGTATGGTATAATGTATACACTATATTGTATGATTACCTTTTGTTAGGCCAGTTTGTTGACCATAACATTGGCAGAAAGAAAGGAGCTTTGTGAAAGCTAAGAAAGTATGTTTGTTTGTTTGTTTTTAATTATGCACAAAGCTACACAAGGGCTATCTGTGCTCTGCCCACCACGGGTATCGAAACCCGGTTTCTAGCGTTGTAAGTCCGCAGACATACCGCTGTGCCACTGGGGGGCGCTAAGAAAGTAAGGGGTTGAGCAGTTTCACTATAAGAGATATTCATCTGGTGATTATGTAAAATTATTGATTACCATGTGTAACAAAATTTAAGTAATGTCTTTTTTTTATTGTTTTCAATTTCAGTTTTGTATTGATCTGTTTAAAATTTAGTCCTGTGTATGAGATAATTAGCAATATCATTCTCAAAGGGTTTCTTTTTTATTTATTTTCTGTCGATGTTAAGGGTAACATCAATGTTTTATTTTACTATGTTTCCACTTGACCCATTTAGTGAGGATTTGTTTTGTTATTAGTAATCTTACTGTTTGATGGAACTGTGGTTTTGTTATAAAAACTCAATTTTGTCATTTTTGAAGGATTTTATTAAGCAGTAGTCCATTGTTGAGGGTGTTTTCCTATGTTCATTAATTAATTCTACTATAAAGGGTTTATTTATTTTTCTTGTAATGGGTGGTTCTTATTATGATGCATCAGTGTTGATGGGTACATGCCGTTTTTTGATGTAACTAGTATTACTGAATAGTATTCTTTGTTATCGAGCTTTATTTTGTATTTGTTATTGAATTCATTTCTCTGATGTGACTTTACAAATTAATATTTGTTAAAGTTCCTTTACTGAGGTAAAACTAGTAGTCTATCTGTGTTTAAGCATTTATTTTTTTGTAATTATCTTCTGTATATTTTTGTGTACAGTAAATGAGATATTTCATGTATAACTTTTATATCTTTACAATGCTTGTTTATAGTGTATTAAAATATTTTCAAGTTTTTTTAAACACGTGTGTTAATGTTGGTGCTTAATTGGTAATTTCAGTTTTTATATGCGAGTCTATATTGTTACGACAGCGGAGGTCACGTGACTCTAGTAACACGTCATCTTCTCGAACGTTCACGTCCCTTCCTGAAATTTCGAGAGCCTACTAAATATGCAGTAGTCTTATATATATAAACCGTTAAGAACTGACGGCAAGGTAATGTAATGTGTAATTGAACTGCGTACAGAATATTGTTGAGTTGAGCACGTGAGACGTCCGTTGTGAATTATAGCGTTTGTTATAGCGCGACTGTGGAAATTAAGTGTATTGCAAAGTAGTATTCCGAAAGAATAAACCAGTTTTATTTAAGAAAGGACTTTTGTCGCTAAAGTTTCGTCGGAACGAATTTACGGAAAATTAACTAACGAACGGAGACGTAACAATATTTTGTAAGTATGTGTAGGTTGATTTTCTTCATCACTTTTTTAATTGTAACTTTTAGTGTCTGTATGATTTCTTTCATGTTATTTTTGTAGTTATTCCTATTTAATCATTTACTGATCCATTTTTGCTTTTTTCCCTCTCTTTAATGCTACATGTGTCTATTACAAGATTTTTGCTTGTATGTACTTTTTCAGTTTAATTCAGAGTTGGCATCAGTGTTACATTTGTTATTTATGCTTGGGTTTTTTGTCTTTCATTTCATTCAGTTTGTGGAAACATTATTTTATTTTACTTAGTTTTGTTTTACATGTCACATATGGTCAGCAAGTGTTTTCCTTTTTTTTGTATATGTTTTTTACGTTTTGTCTCACTCAGGTTTGCATCATTCAACTATGATTTTGTCTTATCATTTTCTCTAAATACATATTTACCCAAGAGCTCATTTCATGTGCAATTGTCTTTGTATCTAAAAGATATTTTACTTTTATGCACACCTGTCATTGAGTGTGAATTTTATTTTTTTATATTTGTAAACAAAGGATTAACTCTTCCCATGTTTCTTGTGTACCTACAATGTTGGAAATTAATAATTGCAACTAAAGGATCAATTTATTAGAACAATAAATTATTACATAAAATGCACATTTCAATTTGTTTTTATGCAACAATAAGCTCATTAATGTGTATTTGTAAAATATTGTTGCTGTCCTGTTTTACTTCCTGCAATTTGGCCAAGTTGCTTGGTTATTGTTTGACTTTTTCTGTTTCCATATAAGCTTAATAATATTCCTATTGGAATTTTGTACAGGTTAAACCATGGTCGCAAATGTTTCATCAGCCTTTTTAATTTACAGGTATCATTTCACCACATATACTGAAAGCTTGGAAGCATTGTCTTGTTGGAAGATGAATCCCTGCCTATCAGATCATATTCTTGAGATAATTATATGATGTATAAGAACATGCTTGCATCTGTCAGAAGGAAGGTGCCATCATTTGGTGAGATTCAGCCCACACTTGTATTGAACCTCCCAGCATTCTTCATTGTAGATGTTGATCATAATGTCTCTTTGCCATAAAAATCAACAACTCTCATTTATTGTTGACAAACAATTTTAATTTGGATTTACCTGTATTGAGTACTCTCCTGCAACTTTGCTATTACAATTGTTTGAACTACGATCCCCATTTCAGCCATTTGGTTTGACTGTCTCTCCTGAGTAGTGGTTTTTTAGTAGATACACATCCACTGAGGCTACTCTGTGCTAATCTTACACTTCTGGAGTTAGCATTCATACCTGTACTGACAGCTAGAGCATCTGCTAGATTTCCACTGGATTGCTGTGTATCACAGAAAAAAAAAAAACTGGGTTGATTAATATCACATTTTGTAGAACTTGGGCTTTCTATGTGAACTCCTTCCATTATCAACATTAATGATTTCATGTACCCCTTCAGTTTCCACACAGCTCCTACTGAAAAATGAGATTTTGCATCAATCTGTCACAAGAATTGGCTTTCAGCAGCCAAAACTTTCATTTTTTTATACGTTTGTACTGTGGCATTTGTCCTGGAAACCATGTGTGCATCACCACATTACTGCTGAGAAATGTTAATGCTTGTACTTTTTTTTATTCTGGCGTGGCACCATACCAGTGGGGGATTCCCATAATATTTGCATTTTATACCAATTCTATTAACTGTTTCCTACAGTATATATTTTAACAGACACACACACACATACATATATATGATCTATATTTGTGTAAACTGTGCTTATTTTTTTATATTTAACGTTTTTTGTATTTTCATGTTTAATCACTCAATTTTGTGTCATGTTAAGGGTGTATCTCATAATTTTGTGTATTTAAAGATATTCATCAGTTTGTAATGTTGATATCTTGATAATGTACCAAACACACTACAGATTTATGGGTATAGCAAAAGATCTTATCTCTTACTGTACCATTCTGACTAAGAAGTCAGGCAGGACTTTAAAATAGAGAAAAGTATAAAAACGTGAAACTAACAGTTTATTTTTTTCATTTTATACTAAAACGAGTCCTTCTATTAAAAATTTTTATGGGTGTCCAGTTGGTATAATAAAGCACTTTTTAACACTCAAATAAATTTTATAAACTACAGAGTTCAAAACTAAATTGAGTCCACCCTCTAAGTTTAAAAGAAAATGCATGTTTGGTTCATTTTTAGCATTACAAAATGTTCAACCAGACAAACTGGGCACTCATAAGAATCTTGATCAGGCCATGAATAAGAAGCCAACAGAGAAAAAATTTTTTTTACACACTTTTGTTTTTTTCTTAATCAGAAACCTGACTAAAGAATTGCAGTTCCCATGTGACTTTTTTGGATTAGTGTGTATTGGTAATATATGTACTCAAGCAGCACCAGTTTGAGAACAAACCAAGATGAAGGTGTAGTATACACATACCACATATCTCACTCCTGTACATTATATATTTTATATTCACCCAATGATTAAAACTTTTATAGTACAGTTATAATTTAGAATTTGGTAGAGGAGGCTATTTACTGTTTTATGAGATGGCTTACTGTATACTACAGTGGGACTGATTGCAACTCATATTTAGCAGAGATACCTCTGGATATCTGTAATTGCAAGTGCAGTTTTGGCATTTTCATTAACTCATTTCTACCACGGAAAGAGTGAGAGGATGCTGTGAAGTCTCTTCAATGTTTTTGTTTTCTGTGTTTAGAAAATTAAGAGTGCATACTACTACCCATGTGCACCTGTAGGGTTTAGTTTTTTTTTTAAACCAGATAGTATTTCTAAATCCAATTCAAAACTTCTTTTTTCTCATTAAAGTACAGTCCACTACCATCATCTTTACTCAGTTAATCTCACTTTCAGTTATTCAACACAATAGTTCTTTTCCCTAGATTAATCAACCAGTGCTACAGTGATGCTTTTCTGTTGATCTTGAAAGTAATTTCCTTTTGCTCATTTTAATACCATGTTTTGTCTCTTTCATTTCACCTGCGGGAAGTCACTACACTTGTCCTTCCAAATAAACAATTGTTGTTTTAACAAAATTTATAAATTTACTGGATAGTCAACATGGTTCCACTAAGGAAAAATCTTGTCTTACAAATCATTTGACATTTTTTGAGAAGGTTACTGCTTACGTAGATGAGGGTAAGGGTGTAGATTTGGTTTATCTGGATTTTCAGAAAAGCATTTGACAAGGTGCCACATAAAGACTTGTAAAAAAATTATCTCTATAGGTGTTGGGGATAAGTTAGGAAATTGGATAGAAGAGTGGTTAGATAGAAGAAAGCAGAGGGTTGTTACAAATGGAGTTCAGTCAGACTGGATTACTGTCACAAGTAGGGTACCTCAGGGCTCAGTCTTAGGACCTTTGCTCTTTTTGAATGATATCAATGAAGGAATAGTCAATAAATTACTTAAATTTGCAGATGATATTAAGTCCTTGGCTGTGAAGAGGATGTTGCTGATTTACAAAAGGCTTTAGATCATTTAGCGAGTTGGGCAAATAAATGGCAGATGGGTTTTATTTATAATAAATGCAAGATAATGCATGTGGGGTACCATAATGTGAATTGTAAGTATAATTTAGATGGGAACAACATTAACAGTGTTATGAAAGAAAGGGATCTTTGTGTAATAGTTGATTAGTCTCTAAAGCCATCCAAGAAGTGTGCTGTTGCTAGTGTTGGGGAAGTAGGAGTTTAGGTTGTATCTACAGAAACATTAAATACATGTCTAAAGAGGACATGTTAGGCCACATTTGGAATATTGCATTCAGTCTTGGGCTCCTTACCTTAGGAAAGACACTGAATTGTTGGAAAGGGTTACTAGAATGTTGCCTGGGATCGAGGGGTTGTCTTACGAGGAGAGGCTGAAATCTCTCAAATTGTTTTCTCTTGAAAAAAGAAGAGTTAGGGGGGATCTGATTGAAGTGTTTAAGATTTTAAAGAAAATTGATAGTGTTGATGCATCATCTTTTTTCATATTTAACAATGAAAATAGTAGAACTATGGGACACAAATATATATTTTGGCAAGGCAGGAGTCATCTTCAGGGAAGACAGTTTCATTTTTCTAACAGGGTGGTTGGCCTTTGGAATGGGTTGCCATCGGATGTTGTAGAGGCAGTAAATTTAAGTGAGTTTCATAAAAAGCTTGATAAGTATATGAATGATAAGGGCTGGCTTTAAGATTTAAAAAATAAATAAATTCAGTTTAGAGGATGGAACAATCGAGATGGACCAATAGGTCCCATGTTGTCCCAAAATGTTATATTATGTTAAATATAAGACCCACAAACCTGTTATTGTTTTGAAGATCAGATTAATTGAGAGTTTGGTGCATCTCATACCTTAGAATACTGCATCCAATAACCATTCCTCTTTGAATATCTGTAATTTCCTTTCCCTGAAGCAGCTTGGCTAACTGACTAGCTTTGATAACTGCAAAACCTTTATAAACACAAAGAAAGCCTCTTGAGTCTCATGAGCAAATTTAGTGGGAAAACATTTACTACTAGATGGTTGCAAGACTTTTCAAAGATTCTCTGTGATATCATACTTAATACAATGACTAGAAATGTGCTACAGCAAAGGTCACAAGAACCAAAAATAATTTCCAGACATTGAATTTATAGCATTTAGTTTTTTCTGGGTATAAAAACAATCGTTGATTTCTTTAACCTGCAAATGGAGTATAATGTAGAAACAGAATACAAGTGAATTTCTAAGCATTTGTTGCAATGACATTACATATAATGTATACCTTGCATATACAGGCAGTTGAGTATGTAATAATAACTTGATTTGGAATATGCAAACCAGCAAGTTTTGCAACCACCACAACCAATATAAAGATGCAATTATATAGAAAGTATCAAAACTACACTGGCATCTTGTAGGTAGTGTAATGTCACTAAAAACTTTTGAGAAAAGTATGTAAAAACCCTTTCTGGTAGAAAATATTCATATGCCCAGATCATACACATGTGCTCAGGTCAGGGATTTAGAATTTACAAGATAATAGAATACAACATAATCATTTGGAAAAGTGATACAAGTCACATGTAAACAAGTGTCTTCCATGACATATACAGAAAAGACCAACTGTGGAAAACTCTATAAACAGTACCTAACTGGGGAAGAATGACAGTATATGTGACACTCAATGAAGTGTACGTGTGCCTTGATAATTGTAACAACTCTTATGCCATTTTCTACTGGCACACGACATGTTGTTAGACTTTTTTTAGGGGTTCATAATCATCACTGACTATTGAACCAGGGACAAGCTGTTGATCAGGAGACTTGATACAAAGGTCAAGGTGAACTCTGGACCTCTGTATCACGGAGAAATACTAGCTATGTATGGAAACAAGACCAACAGCATATGGGTTCCCTAAGATAAGGCTCCTAGTTAACTGTCACATATCTCAAGCAGCTGGAGAATGAAACAGGTATTGGTATTCCACACAAAGATATAAAGGTAAAAGCACCTATAATTTTTGGTGTGATGTTAAAAAAAAAAAAGTGCTGGGAAACTATCACCTTTGTACACTAATTAGATTATAGAAGGCATGCCATGCTTTGAAAATGATAGCCTTATGACAGAGCATTTTGCAGTGGAATATACACTGTAGGGCTATTGTCAAAATGTACAGTCATCAGATGGAACATGACTGGATCTGACAACATGGACTGTAATTATGTTGTAAGGATCCAAAATAGTTTTAATATAATAGATTAAATGTCTGTATATATTAAATGTGACCCATTATATATTTCAAGTGAATGAATGTAAATGTTTAGCTTACATTGAATAAAAAGTACCAATTAATTTTGACTTGGTTTTCCTAGTACTAATTTCTATTTTCTGATGTTATATGGGTATTCTATTACATTTTATATGGAAAGAAATGGAAAAGTACTTTTATGACTGAAAACTTTGACTCGTATTAATACATAAAAGCCAGATTTGAGAAAGTGTAATATCATCCATTAGCTCTAGATGAAGTCTTTATTTTTCAGATATATGTTTGTTTGCTATTTTGAGTTATCGAGTAAGTCAATCTTTATATACAGCTTTTATGTTCATTACTTCTCTTGTCTACCCACACAGGTGGCTCCTCAAGACTGAACCCTTTATGTTTTTGAGTTGACTTTTATAACTTTAAACATGCTACTTTTTGGTCAATAGATGAAGAGAAATCATGAAAGCATTCACTCTTACAATAAACCCTCATGTAATGCCCAGTGTAGATTATGAACAAGCTAATCAATGTCCAGCCTCATAAGTCATGTTTACTTCATGATCTGATGTTCAATCTCCTTGTCATCCATGATAAACTATCTATATTTAATTACTTAAGAACGAAATTTCTCTGCCAACAATTTACCAATTTCCAAGTTTTGTTTTCTCTGAATAAAGTAGTTTGGTTTGCTTGGAATTTCGCACAAAGCTACATGAGGGCTGTCTGTGTTAGCCGTTCCTAATTTAGCAGTGATAGACTAGAGGGAAGGCAACTAGTCAACACCACCCACTGCTAACTATTGGGCTACTCTTTTACTAACGAATAGTGGGAATGACCATCACATTATAATACCCCCACAGCTGAAAAGGTGAGCATGTTCGGTGTATCAGGGAATCGAACATGCAATCTGCAGATTGCGAGTTGAACTCCCTAAACATGAGGCCATGCCAGGCCCTCTAAATAAAGCAGAATTCACAATAAGTTTGTTAAATTCAGATGGGAAAACAATGAGTCTTGTACATCTTAAAGGTATATAGAATTTCTATTATTACTTTTTTTTTTTCTATGAAGAACCACTTGTAATTTTTACTGGATATTAAACTGTGAGAATTTGGAAAACATTTTTTACAAAACTTGATAACTTTTGTGGATGGAAATAAAGAGGACTGAGTACATTACATTAAGATGATTTTGAATATGCAAATCATAATGTCATGTGACAACCACACAGTAGATATAGATGAAGTGGAATAACGTAACAGAATTAGATTTTGACATGGTTTGGTGTTACAGATAGTGTGATGTTACCAAAAATTCATTACTTTTGAGAAGGGTATGTAACAGTCCTTACCAAAGCAACATATTCACACACTCAAATCATAATAATGTGTTCATCTTGGGAATTTTGAATTTTCTAAATGGGGATATTCCTGGTACTTCATGGCATTGGAAAAACAAAAGAATAGGGATAAACTTGGAGAGCCAAGACCATCCAGAAAGAGAACTGCAATAAGACATAGTCCAGACTTGGTAAGCAAATTGCAGGACCTTGTGACAGGTGACAATTCATGATCACAAATGTCAGTGGCAAAAACCATTCACACACCCCAAGCAACAGCATGTAACTGTAGCATTTTTTCTAAGAAATACATACTTTATAAATAATACAGACTAAAATAAAATATTTTTTTATCCTTGATGGTCATTCTTAACAAACAAATAAAAACTGTAAACTGAAATTTTAACCGTCTATAAACTTAGCACAGAAAAAAGGAGAGGGGGGAAGACAAGTTAATGAAAGTCCAATGCTCAGTTGTTAGAACTAGAAGTAAACAAATCTGGACAAGATATTTTGAAGATACCTAATATGTTATAGTCAGGTATTTGATAATTACCAAATTCATTTTAATGTGCTAGAAATTAAGATTATATAAGTATGGACTTTTCTGGTTATATAAAAACGAAATGAAATAATACTTAATGTATAAGATAATCAAAATATTTTGTAAACATAATAAAATTTATTTTAATAAACCATTTTAAGCTTCTAAATTCGCTACCAAAGATCAACCCCAGAAGGATTAAATACAGATGCATAATTAATCACTGCCTAATATAACTTTTAGTATTAAGTGACAAGATGTAGTACACTGAAGGAAGGATTTAGTTTTTAAATGTTGCCTTGATGGAAAAAAAATATGCTCAAATTTAATTATTTTTTTTATGTTACACATTTATTCACAATGTTCTTGATTCTTGAAATTGTCAATTGTAACATACAAGCTTATACATTAGAAGTCAATAAACTTGTGTAAAAATATACATCAATACTTTTCTTCAATATATTTATTTTCTTAATCCACAATTAAGAATTAATCACTCGGAGAAGGCACAATGCTTATAGCACAAACATCATAGTAGGAATACAAGTATTACCCTAATGTGTATATTTATACTTACAATTAAAAAGAGTAAACAAATATGACTAAAAGTAACAAAATTAATGTATTTGTTTCTGGGAGGCTTGATCTGATTAAAAAATATGAGTATTCTGCATAGATATGTTCAAAAAACTATAATAATACAAAAAACATATTCTATGACATTTTGTTTTTCATCTATGTAATTATGCATTCACTTATATTGTTACTTAAAACTGTCTATGCAGAAGTACAAAGCAATTTACCCATAAAAGTTAATGAATTAAAATAATATTGATAATGCAACTCCAATGACACTTTGTGAAAAATCATATGAACCTTCATTTAATTTTTTTATTTCAAGTTTGTAATCTTTTCTTATGCCAGACATTCTTAGATATTTGAAAAATTGCAACAAGTACTACAGTAAGCCATTCATTTACTCAAGAATATATTCCAAATATATTTTAGCAAAATAGTTATTAGTATCTGCCATCCATTATATGACATTAGAAATAATTTTTTATCAATACTTTTCTGAGGTAACACTTAAGTACTTCACTATTTTTGAATAATGTGTTCAATTTTGTTACATTGTTCTTAACACATTAATATGATAACCAAACTTAACTTTCAATGAGCTTTGTCATTATTCAACTACTGTACAAAAATAAATAAATATATATATATATATATATATATATATTT
>NW_013667330.1:163400-167653 GCF_000517525.1 Limulus polyphemus | reverse complement strand
AAATAAATATATATATATATATATATATATATATTTGAATGTAGCAATGTGTTGAAAAATTATTTTGATTTTCTTATCACTTAAATTTTTTTGTAGGAAAAAATTAAGTATATTTTACAATAACGAAATGTGTTACCAAACAGAGATTGTGTTTCCCATCCCAAGCAATAAATTATTTAACATTGCTGCAGAGACCTTGGTGTAAAGTCAGCCAAGTTCAATGTTATTAAATATTACCTGATTAATTTATAAAAGCATAAAATCAGTTATCTCTTATTCTGACAGATATCAAATTCTTTGAACAAAAATGAACTAATATACTGTTTGTGTGTTATTTGGTATTAATTTGTATACAATATCAAATCTGTTGTAACAACTTAGACATAATACATATATCTGGTAAAATATAATTACTTTATGTTTATGTTAAATCTAAAACATCAGTTTTTCCTTATCCTCTTTCCTGTTGAAGAAAGATATTAACAGATGGACAAAATTTTTTTATCAATACATACTATTTCCGATTCTTTTACTAACAGATGTGGACATGTTAGCAAAAAAATATGTCTCTTCACAGTTACATGCAGCAAAGCACAATCATCAATTGTAAAGGAGCAAAGAAAAATTCAGTAGTTTTGCTGACAATGTAAAATAGTGGATGAATTATTTTTAAAGTATTTCCTTTTTTATTCATTATACAGGTAGAAAGAGCTCATAACCTATATGGTTATATAGCATATAAAAACGTGTTATAATTTTTTTTAGTTAACCTTAGATATTTTTAGGAATGAAATGATCTCATTGTAAACAAAATTTAATTACATCACAAAGAAACCCAATTTTACATTAAGTTAGATCATAATTTGAGAAATACTGTTTGTAACTGTAAATAACAAGAATAGTGCTAATTATTGGAGACTGGAAAGAAGAAATAACATTGTAATTACTATTATTAGAAACTTTCCATGACAGCCAGGAAAAGGCAAAATTATATACAGCATAATATCAAACAAAAACTAGTAAAATAAGGTGATAATTAATTCTGAAGGCAAATACAAGACTGATCATCAATTCAGCATGGAAAAAATCTGTAAACTGCTTCAAACTGCATAGAAAAATATAAGGAAGTCAACAAGTTCAAATTTGTTCTTAAAAAGATTTGACATTAAGACTTATCATTTAGAAATCTTTATAAACTTTGAGTATAAAAAATAACTTGTATCCAACACCTTTGTGAAAAAAAACAAAACATATTCATGTATAGACATTTTACATATATAGTTTTATGACAAAATACACATTGTTTGGCTTTAATTAATTTGCATGTAGGTAGGCAGTACAGTGTCATACTGAATAAAAAGAACTGCCAAACATACAATTCTTAACAAATTACACCAGGAATATACCTCATAAAAATTCTATTTTCAAAAATCAATGGTGTGTGTGTGTGTCTATATATATTCAAAATTTGCTGTAATTTTCTCACATTCAACTTCTGTTAAAATTCTAAATTTGATATACAAAGACTTGAAATTTATTGTCATGATTCTATATTACCTTTATACCTATAATCTGATATACTCATTCAAGTGTCTTAGAATAGTGAAATAAAAAAGGTAGTGCAAATGACAGTGATACCTAAAACCAATAGACACATTTACAGTCTCTGTACTGTTATTAATGTGTTGTAATAAGATCTTTAAAAGGCAATTCGTTTATAAAAAAATCTAAATTTGGAGATACAAACATATATTAATATAGAATATACTTTTTTTAATTATTAAGTTTTCCAATAAAAGTGATATTAATATTGTTGTTTTTCTTAAACTGCAAATTGTAACAGAATAATATTTATTTTAAAATACTTTGAAAAATCTGTTAAAATTCCAAGGTCTCAATCATCATAAAAACTCAGATATGCCTATCAATACTGTTCATGTATCTTAGTTACTCTATTGCAAACAAGTTATAAATTATAACTTATTTTACCTCGAAACATATCCATCAAAGGTGGTGTGACTGAATGTTAAACATAAAAAAAGCCCTTGATATCTAGTTTGCTAATTATTTTCCTTTTTCACATGTCAAGCTGCTGTTAGTTACAGTTAATATAATGAGTATGCTATGTAGTTAACAGTCTCACATTGGATAAGAAATATTCGAAATTAAAATAAAAAAATTGGTCGAAGTGAACACAATAAAATAGATTAAAGTATTTCTTAACTTATTGTTTTTATAACAATTTATTAGACATAATATATCCTTCAAAATTTTAACCAACCAGAGAAACAATTATCTAATATAATTCTCCTTTGTTAGTACCATATTCAAACGCAGCATCTCACAAATACACCCTCAATTTTGTACATGATCTAGTATTACTTATAATGAAATATAAATATATTTCATATTATGGGAAAAAAACATCAAAATGAATTTCATTGACAATTTACATGAAGTACTTTAAGTAAGAACTTATAAGAAGACAAAAAAATAATAATAAAAAATAATGTTGACTTCAAAAATCAAAGATGTGAGATTGCTTTCAAAAGAAATGAATAAAAAAATATACAAGGAACATCAAAATACTTATTTCTGAAACATCTATAATTAAACCTGTGATACATGTACATCGAGATCTGTTTGTTCAGATGTTATTTCCATGTCTATAATGGGTTGTGAATTAGATGTCGAAATTGGTGAATGCACCTCAGCAGGATACTCTCCGATGATAGTCTGTTTGGTAAAGTGAGATAAAAATGCTCTCTGGAAGTAATAAAAGAATAAAACATCAATTAGAAATAAGTGACTATATTAGAAAGTGGTAAAAACTTTTTCAAGTTAATCCAATTTTTGGAAAGTTATAATTTGAAACAACACACTGACCATTCTACATTAATTTTTATTTCCTTCCCACTGATAACCATTGAGCAAGCTGAATCTTACATTTACTGAAACAACATGGTTTGCAACTGAATGTAGTGTTCAATGGCTAGGCCAAGGATTTAAGATACAATTCTCTGCAAATTCAAAATACTGCTTTTATTAAAGTACGACTCTCAACTCTAATGATTCTACAGTAGTTCTTGTAAAGTGTAAGCTACTGATATAAGCTGAGTTCTTTTCAGAGTAAATAAAATATGTCAACTAAATCTTAAAATAGAATGTTTTGAAAAAAGTTTTACAGCCTAAGGATGTTTGAGATCCAGTAAAACAGGCGTCCTTAGCATAGCAAATGTATAAAACTTAAGAACATTTAGAAATAATGGTTTGTCATTGGATTTTCTGACTGAAAAGACAAATTCTAATAGAAAACCAATACAACCATTACTAAAAGTTTCAGCACAAGAGATTGTGATCAGCATGTCGCTTGATTATTTTAGAGAAAACAAACATTTTGTTCACTCATTAAACATATCACACACTATTAATTTTCTCAAGAAGCTTACAATACAGAATTTATAAAACCACAAGTTTTTGTTTTCAAAAGTTATGACTATTCAAAACAGGACTGAAAAAAATATATTTTTTTGGCACACGTACTGGAAAAACTGCCTTCAGTTTCAGAATGAGAATTTCATACATAGTTGTCTCCAAACATCAAATTTCAAAATACTAAAATTTTGTTATAAAAATTTAAAATAAGATGTAGTGTTATAAGAAAACTAACACTTAAGAATTAAGCTAAAGAAAGCCCTATGTACGTTTGGAATTCTCTACTGTACTGTTCCTCTTCCACATTCCAAATAACAAAAAGAAAACGATATCAATTTATAAGGACAGAGAAGTGAGGAGAATGTGATGTATGATGATAAAAAATGTTTTAAATTAATCATCTAGAGAGCATAGGAAGTTAACAACATGGTAAAACAATGAAACATGGTTCTTCTAAAAATGAATGATACAACTGAAGACAAACAATCATAACCAGGTTGGCCAGCAATTAACACAAAGAGGAAAAGTTAATCTCACAACAATTATCTTCAAAAAGGGATGGGCCAAAGAAAACCTGATGAATAAGAAATCTATCATTCCACAGTAAAATACCTCACACACGTCACAACTAGTGAAGTAGATCTATTGCATCAAATGCCATAACTATGGTGAGCATAACTAGTAATATACTGCAAGGTCAACATCTTCTAAAATATTATTATAGCTGGCTTTCTTTAAAAACCTGAGCCTGTATATAAAGGCAAAGATAACATTTATAGAAGTATATCACCATATATATTTATACCCTTTTTTGTCTA
>NW_013667330.1:143822-162477 GCF_000517525.1 Limulus polyphemus | reverse complement strand
CGCGCCTATGTTGTTTTTTTTTTTTGTCTGTTTTGTGTCGTTCAAATCTGTAAGGAAACAGATTTTTGTGGTTGGAACGTATCCTGCTGTAGCTCTATAGATAAAATACAGTATTAGAGAACAGTCTTATATAAGATCTGAGGTACTCAAGATATATTAAAAAGTAACTAAGACTATTGCAATTTCGTCCTTCAAAATTTATTACAGCTATTATTTATACTTAGCACTTATATTTCATTATATTTAACATTGTTATTTAGTAATTTAAATCTGAGTGGCACCTTATGCGACATATGGGTTAAACAGCTACTTAAGAGAAACCCTAAGCTATCCATAATTTAGAACTACAATCCAGAGGAAGGGTAAACAGTCAGCAGTACCCACCGCCTGTGTGTTGACTCTTAACTGAATAACTGGGTTAACTGTCACAGGTATATCGCCCCAAAAACTGAAGGTGCGGAGTGTATTTAACGAAATATTGCAGTTCGAACCTTGGACCTTCTAATATGTAACTAGATCAGCCCGGACCTAATTAAAGCAAACACATCTTATATTCTTGTGACAAATAATATTGTAATAGTTTTATATCAGACTAGGTCACGCCAGGCCTCAAAGGCAAAGATAAGCACAAGAAAGCAAAATGTTGAAAATCATAAATAAAGGAGTAACTGTATTTTGTTCAATATCTTTATTAGTTAATACAAGTACTAGAAATGAGATCTAAATTTCTTACACTTTTGAATATTTAACATTAACAGTTTTTGTAAAAGGAAAATCAGATAAAACACACTCTTTCACAACTAATACAAGACAATACAAATGTTATATCATCTTTCCAGAGAAACGAAACAGAAAGGAAATATTTCCACAAGCCCCACAGCGGTATGTCTGCGGACTTACAACGCTAGCAACCGGGTTTCGATACCCGTGATGGGCAGAGCATAGATAGCCCATTGTGGAGCTTTGTGCTTAACTTCAAACAAACAAACAAAATTTTCCACAAGCAGCGACAGGTCACCTTGAAGAAGCAATTCGGGAAAAATCACTCCTGTGATAATGTCATTACTGGTAAAGATGACATCAGTAATAATGCAAAGATGGAAGAATAAAACATGGAGCCAAAAATACAGGAAAGTTGTATGCTTATTATTATTATTTACTTAATAGAAAAGTTAATACTCGTTTCATTAAAATTGGTTACCGTCTGAGTGACGCTGGACTCTTCAACTACTACAGGCACATGGAAGTAGAAAATCTTTATAACTACCAGGCTCGTACGCAGAATGTTTGAAAGGGGGAGGTCCTAATTTCTGAGATCAAAAGCCAACACATACTGTGCTAATGTTATTGGGGTGTGGGGGCATGCGACTATTTCAAGCCAAAAAATGCTAATGTTTCGTCAGAAGAATGTAGACTATGTAGAAAACGTTAAATACCACAAGCAGTTGCGCTGTAACTATATAAGCATATTTTTTTACATCACAAAAATAGATAATTCGGCCAAATCCCCCTCAAAGCCCCCCCCCCCCCATGCGTACGTGAGTGTATCTACCCTACAATATCCGTAGTGGCTACGTAAGTTTAATATTCTTTTCTGTTTGCTACTACACATTTTATGTGGAGGGCATTTTACTTTTTTGAAGGATTTTATGATTTTGCTCACTATTCCTTGTGTCAAAACTGTAAATATAAATATTGGCAGTTAGAACTCAGCTGTCTCATCAACACAGGAACATTAACAAGAATTCGAGTTATTCGCTCCGAGCAAAATCACACATCCATCCACGCATACGTCGACTTTCCTCGTCTAGAGAAGAAGAAAAAAAAATCTTCCCGGAGAACAAGCTTAAGTTTTAGGTTATATCAATTTTAAAGCATGAAATATGCACGTGCAAGTACATATGTATACACAGGCATATATATGTACTTATGTAGGTTATATATATTCGAAATAATTTTGGTTATAGAAATTAGGCCTACTTCAATGATAATCATCTGCTAATGAAAAGTAGGTTCGGAAGCTTGATACCATCGTCAAATGATAAGCCAACACAAAATTTATGACTGTTTTGAATTTCGCGCAAAGCTACACGAGGGCTATCTGCTCTAGCCGTCCCTAATTTAGCAGTGTAAGACTAGAGGGAAGGCAGCTAGTCATCACCACCCACTGCCAACTCTTGGGATACTCTTTTACCAACGAATAGTGGGATAGACCGTCACATTATAACGCCCCCACGGCTAAAAGGGCGAGCATGTTTGGTGTGACGGGGATTCCGAACCCGCGACCCACAGATTGCAAGTCGAGCACCCTAACCACCTGGCCACGCCGGGCCATTGAATCAGTGCTATAGTTCCTGAAGTTTACTTGAATCAGGGTTATAGTTCCTAAAGTTTAGTTTGAATCAGTGTTACAGTTCATAAAATTTACTTTGAGTCAGTGTTACTTTAATGCAACAAGTTCAAAATGATAAAGATATTTTTTCATTGTTATACATATTTCATACTTTTAAGTCAAAAAAGTTAAAATCTAAGACCAGTTCATTAGAAGTGCAATCTTCCGAAAATCTGGCTGGAGGTTCACTGATTTCAGCAATCTTTACATCTTAAAATGTATTTCATATTTTTTCAGCAAGAATCATCCATACGTCATTTTTTCCAACTTTCATAGTCACCCTTTTCCTTAACCATCTTCATAAACAATAGAGTGCCGAAGCGATGACATCATTTTTATGTCACACCTTTCCCACTGGTTCTAAACAAACACCAAATGTTCATTCAGGTAACAGTGAAACAGCATGGCTGTGATGAGCATATCAGCAATTGCTGTTTATTTTGATTCTGAATCAAAGTCAATCAAGATGGGAAAAAAATCACTACCAGTCAAGACATATGGAGAATTTTCAGTATGCAGAAGGTGTTCTAAAAGGCTCTGTGCACACAAGTATAAAGAACAAGATGTATAATGTTAAAGTCAGTAAAGGGCATATACTTTTAGGCCAAACTAATAAGTATTACGTTCATTGTCCAGAACAAGAAGTTTTGCATAAACTTGTTCTAGGTATGCTATTTGATGAATGGGTAATTAATGTTATTTAATGGGTAAATGTTGATCCCATATTGTATGATGAGAATATAAAAATAAATACTCAGTGATTTCGACTTCAAAAATGCAAACAAAACGAACCACCATAGTAAACGACAATAGACAAAGCAGTCATGTGTAAATATAACAAACATGTTATTTACTATCTTGTTTTTGATATTTCAGGCACACCTGACAGATGGAGAAATCAGTTCTTCTAGGTGTGAATGTCCACGTGGTGCATATAAATGTAGCCAGTATATAATCTTAGCAAAACAGAAAATAAGATACAGATAAACAGATAGTAAGATATATTACTTTCAACACCATCAAAGCAATAATAATAATACAATTACTATTATTATTGATAATTACAATGAATAATTTTCTGCTTAATTCCAACATGTACTATAATAACCCAAAAATAATTTATTCATAATATAAAAAATTATTATTTTGAAAAAATGTCTTCAAAATTTACCTATTATATTCTAAATTCATTATTCCTTGAAATGAAAAAATAAACTTATCCAACACATTACATTTTTTTTCTTTGCTCGGAATAATCTATCAAACATATCTGTTATTAAATGAATAATTTATTCACAAACAGTAGAAATTGGTAATATATCACCAAACCGTGAAATTGTTTAACTTATTCGAGAATGAATAAACACACTCAAATAAAACCTCTGATGCAACATCAATTCTATTTATTAATTAATTATTATTATTATTGCACTTGATCCTTTATGAAGCGGGAGAAGGGAAGAAACTCGTATAAGACTGAAATATTGATTGTCATACATGTGTTTGCAAAGGCATTATCCTAGGCCTAGATTTATTAATAATGCTGAATGAAATAACCCTACTTCATATTGAGAAAAGTTCAGTAGACAGGGAAAAGTGTGAAACCTTATATTGCCTTAGTTTGGCCTGTCATGCCTTTGGTAAACATGATGGAGACAGATTCATGACTCGTTTGGATACAAGCATATGACTACAGGTGAAATTTAACCTTATTAATTTAATCCTTCTTTTCCTTTCTTTTTCTTCTTTGTGGAATATAAAAATTGAATACCATTCTCACTCTGACTGATGATTGCACCTAGGCACAAAAAACTGCACCATTTTAATGCATTTGTACCTATGAAGCCAACCACACTTAGCTTGTTTAGAACCAGTGTGCATATTGATATGGTAACGTGACATCGCACTTCGGTACTCTTTAGACATTTTGGTTACATTTACCATAAATTCTCTTATTCTAAGGAGATGTGTGACTGGCTACTTTATTACAAAATAAACAAACTAATGCTACTACACATCTCATTTTAAGTCATGTTCTTTATTGTTGTATGGTCTTGATATACTTTACACCAGTTTTGAGCATTTTATTCACTCTTACAAGAAATTTTATTCTAACAAGATGTACAATCAGCTGCTTCATGATAGAACACACATGGATGCTGCTTTATATCTAAATGTAACTTATGTCCTTCATTGTTGTCTAGTCTAAGTGTACTTTATGCTAGCAGACTATTGTGCAATTTTTACAATCAGCAAAACTTGTTATCTTAGTTTCTTATGGTGGGTTATTTTGTATGGTCAAGAAAAATATATTTCTTTAATAAATAATTCTAAGTTCAATGAAACTTTCTTAAGATGTACAGACTTAAATAATGTCAAAACACAGAAATCTGTGGATATCTAAAAAACATGAGATGGAAATGTTTTTATTTCAATATGATTTTTTTTTATAATAATCCATTTTTATTTAGTTGAACTCATCCACACACTGACCCTCAAACTAATCACTAAGCTGTTGGGGGATTTCTAGATTAGCAACTGTGAACTTTGGATGATAGTAATTACTTGATCAGAAAGGAATTAAGACCAATAGACTCCTTTATCCTTGAATTACCACTGGAGGTGTAGTTTATGGACCCTATAAGTTGTTTCAACATTTTATTTTTAACTATTTAGGCACAAAACTACTTGTGAGTTCATTACATTGTGGGTTGGAGGGCCCCCAAAAAGAGGGTTCACACACACAAAATATGTAAACAAAAATACTATCAATATTTCTTTTAATCTTACTAAAACTGTTTGCTATCAATAATAGTACAAATTCTAATATTTCTATATTGTACAAGTACCTTCACTTGAATCCAGCTAAGTCGAGATGTAGTTTCTCTATCTAAAGTAAACACTATGGCATTAACAGTCCCTGGAAAACAAAGAAATTTATTAAAGAATATCACAAAGAAAGCAGGGATAAAATATCCTCTCAAAATCCATAATTTCAATATGATCAACAGATAAAAAAAATAATAATTAAATCACTGATGAAATTATATTTAAATCAGTAGTTTCACAATGATATACTTTAGTATTTAAATAAACACAAAGGTTGATTATGCTACATTCAGAAATATTACAAACCTCACCTTGTGTCTACAGTAGCAACATTCATATTCTTTTAAATAAGTATACTTAATGTATGATGAAACAGAAAGTTAAAATAAAATTACCCACAAACCTACGATCTGCAAAACAATATCATATATAT
The DNA here is from genome assembly GCF_000517525.1 of Limulus polyphemus. Lineage (NCBI taxonomy): Eukaryota > Metazoa > Arthropoda > Merostomata > Xiphosura > Limulidae > Limulus > Limulus polyphemus. The sequence continues at coordinate 156,823 of NW_013667330.1, read as the reverse complement.
TAGTTAACAAAATGAATGAAAGAGGCATGACCTCACAACTTGAAAGACAAAAAAAAGCATCTGAAAGTGGGTTATTATGCTTAAAAATTGGAGAAGTTGTTTTCATGAAAACAGAGAATACATATATTATAAAGAACAATTCAAATTTGACTTATAAAACCAAGTTATAGTTTTGCTACATCAAATGCTGTGGCTAACTTGTAACTACACAATCTACACAAATTAGGTAACAAAAAACAACCATATTTTAAACAATTCTTATCTTTATAGTATAATATTTTATTCACATATTAATTTCAAAAGAAACACATATACCTTCCATATGATATGCTCTACAATTTCTGGTGTCTTGAAAAGTTCCTCAGTTAAAACAATGTTTCTGGTTTCACTCTGAACATGACTAAGGGCCTCAAAAAAAAAAGTTCAGTAATATTTGTGTTTGCATTAATTTGTCTACATAGTTATTATACTTTTAAAGGAGGCCCTTAGATATGATAACTTCTAAAACCATTAAAAAAAATAGTTCCTCATTTTTTGAGTTGACTTCCAGATAACACTTAGTTTTAAACTGATTAAAGCTTAACAAAAATTTCATATTGTGAACAGGTATTATTCTTAATCTGAAGGTAGTTAGCCAAAACGTTTTAACTTAGGAATGCTTTATAACAAATTTTTTTACAAAGTTTATATTTTCCATAGGGCTTATAAAATATTAAAAATATAACAAACAACATATTGTATAGATTTCCCTTATATATTTTTGAGAATTAAAAACAGTTAATATGAACAAAAACTGTATCCTTAATAAAAATCATCTTACTGTTCACTGGTTAATAACAGTATATTTCTTGAATAGTTTGTTTATTTGTGTGTTTTTAAGCACAAAGCTACATAATGGACTATCTGTGCTGTTTTGCACCCTCAAACTTACTGCTGAGCCAATGGAGGCTTTCGAGTGACTATGAACTTTGTATGATAGTCAGGTAACTCATATTACTTTATGAGAAAAGAATTAAGACAAACATACTTCTTTAACCTTGTGTTACCAACATAGGTCACTTTATGGAACCTATATGTTGTTTAAACACCTTTTTTTTTAACTATTTATGCACCAAACTACTTGTGAGTCCATGACTTTGTTGGACAGAGAGCCTTAAAAGAGGGCCACATAAAAACATTTAAACAAAAATACCATCAACCTTTCATTAACCTTCTTAATTACTGTTGGGGGTCCCTTATGTGTTTCAGACAGAAAATTGAGTGATTTCACTCAATTGTTTTGGTCAGTTTTTTTATTATGCTGAATCATGCTTAAATATAAAATCATTAAGTAAGATGCAATACATGGACCCAACTTGTATGAAATCAGTTGAATAAATTAAGGGTTAAGTTATTATTAAGGGCATAGTTATTATTGAAAAAACACACCAAACATAACTGAGAAATACACGCAGAGACAACAGCAGCATAATAAAAAAAAGCATTAATAATACATAAGCATAATAATGCACAAGTGATTAAAGAATTAACAAAACAAAAAAAATCTGACTAGTTTCAACAGGCCAAGATATTCAAATCTAAAGGGATGGAACAGTTTTACTCCGTCTCTTGATTTTATTTGTTTGTAATTAAGCTCAAAGTTACACAATGGGCTATTTGTGCTCTGCCCACCATGAGTATCGAAACCCGCTTTCTAGCATTGCAAGTCAGCAGACATACTGCTGTGCCACTGGGGGGTGCAATTTCTTGAGAATGACAAACTTGGTCTGTTGAAACCCGTCATATTTCTATATTTTGTAAATTCTTTAGTCATTTGTGCATTATGTTCATGCATTATTATTATTGATTTTTTATGAATATGTACAAAGTACTTATTTAAACATCATAATAGATATTTTAAGATATACATTTTATAATCATATAAAGAATGTTTTATCTACCTGGCAGAGGGGCAAATAGTATATGTAGCAGCATTAAACCAAATACATTTTCATGACTGATGGCATTTTGGATTCTGTAAGAAGACAGTTAATTTATATGTAAATATGTATATATCCTCTATGTTTTAATATTGCAGTATCATTTTACTGCTTAACAGACAAGAAACTTTTAATATCAAGTAACAGAATTCAAAGAATTTATAATTATGATTTAATAACTTAACACAGGCAAAATATACAGTTTGAAACATGAATAAATGTTCTTATTAAGACAACAAAATAAATAAATAAATATTTATAATTTGCACAAATGACCTGAATAAAGCAATCTAAACTGCTTATTACTTAGCAGTGCTAACACTACAGATTTAAAAAATTAAACCTGAAATTCCAGTTGATCATTTATCAAAGTTTTTATTTGAATGTTCTGTGCACACGAAGGACTACAAATATATACATTGTTATAAAAATAGTTATGAAAACATAAAATAAACTTCAAACAAGAGAGTTTCCAGAAAACAAGAAATTAAAAATATAAACTATTTCTGATTCAGTATATTGAGAAACAACTGACTAGCTGTACCTTCATATTATCAATAAATTTGTTTCAGAAGTAAGAGGTGATGTGATATCATATTATTAAACTAAATGATTTAAAAAAAAAGTTATTTCATCCATAAACTAACAATGGCCTTCAAGTATTAATCATGTCAAAGTGTATTTTTGCAGCACTGTTCAATAAAATATATATATTTGACAATATGGCCAAAAATAATTCTTACATTACCAGTGCTTCTTGAATAAGACCTATCACAACTTACCTATGTATCAGTGGAAAAACTGACAAAGACAAATAGATCAGTGGATACCATTGGAGGGGTCTAATCTGTTGTCGAAGAACTTCCTTCATTTTATTGAATGAGAAAAAGGTACAACATATAACATATAGGAGCAACCCAACAACAGAACTTTATAGCTGTGAACCGTAAATGAATAAAAAACAGTACTATTTTACACTATAATAGCAGAAGTTACAAAAACATGTTAAGTACAATAGGAAAGCAACTTTTTACTGTAAAACTAATTCATATATGACATAATTTGTTATTTGTCACTTGTTGTATCAAGTAAAATATGTAATATGTGAATTTTCAAACCTGATAAGTTAGATCTACTTTTAACAATTATTTAATAAAGGAAATTTAGTTTTAATACTGATAATGGCAATTGCCAAGGGGGTGAAAAAAAGGGTGATAAAAAACTTGGGCTTTTCTGTCAGTTATTTTGAAAACCTATTAAACATATATAAACACATACTCAACTTAACATGAAGAACCTAAAAGTTCAGCTAATTGTTACTCACTTTTGTCCTTTCCAGTTCTGGGTTATAAAGACCTTCCCAGCTTTTTACCTGAAAAGGAAAATCCCATACAAGCCAAAAATTACATAAATTAAGTTTGGGTTAAACTGTACAAAGTTTCCATTATTTCCACTTTTTATATATTTAGTAGAGTGCCTAAGATTTAAAATATCATATAATAAATGCTGATGACAAAATGAAGGCAGAAAAGATCAAATCTAGAGCTGGGCAATTAGTGGTATATGCTAATTGATTAATTGTCGGGCTCATTAATGTGCTACATTCAAGTAATTGATTATTCCCAAGGAATCAGTGAAAAAAATAAATATATTTATATATATATATATAACATTACAAATCAGGTTTTGATACCCATGGTGGGTAGAACATAGATAGTCCATTATGTAGTTTTGTGCTTAACAAACAAAAAATCTAATGGCAACATTTCAGCTACTTGAATTATTAAAAAATATTGATAATCAGAAACCCTACTTTCAATTAGTTGATTATTTTTGTGAATCATGGTACTAATTGATTAAGTTAAACAAACTTGAATTAATCAAAAATAATAATGCAACTCATAGTGGCAATATTTCAATTACTAAATATTTGGAAAAACTGAAACAGTAGTAATTGTAAACACTAATTTCAATTAGTTGATTATTTTTGTGACATTAACTGATTATATCATGTGACACTAATTGATGCTCATAGGTAATCAATTAAATTGATTAATCAAGTTAATTGTCCAGCTCTTATCAAATCTACTATGATCTTTTTTAAATCTAAAGTTTGAATCATATAAAACAAAAACATAACGAAACAATAAGTTTTTTTCAGAGTAATTAACTTGACTATTACAGTAATGCTTATCTGATAAAATTCAAGATTCTACAAAAAAATAAAGACACTTAAATTACCACAAGTTCAATGAAAGAAAGACAATGCTTGCTTTCTTTAAAAAAAAAAGCATTTAAAACCACAGATAATCATTACTACTATTTTCAGAAAATCAATTCTATACTAATGCTGTGAAATTTTTAAGAAGCATTTCCATTCTTTTTAAGTGCTCAAATTACAATTATGAAATGGCTTCATTGTCATCTAATTACTATACATATATCTTCCCATTTTGTAAATCAAAATTATATGCTGTTTTAATACAAACAGAAAGTCACCTACAAATCTATTAATAAGAAATACTCTTTTTGCACATTACATGGGCCTAGATGTAAAAAGAAAAAAGTAAATTAAAACTAAAAACAAATTATACTCATCCAAAACTATCGGGATAAAAGGCTGAAATGAACAATATGTGAATATAGTTAATGCTATTATTAGTAGTGAAATGGGAATGAATATTTGTAATAAAGCATTGCTCCAGATAAGATGCATATCCAAGTAAGTTTTTCTAACATAAAAAATGCATTACAAATAATAATGGTGCATACTAAATAAGCTTACCATTTGCTGGTAGATATACCACTCATGTATATGTGGTATTTGTCAGTTTGAAAGATAGAAAAATCTGGATTGGTTATAAAACAAACAAAATACATAGGAGCTCATTCTTACTGTAAACTGATTGATGAGTTACTTTGATTTGTAGGATTTGGTGTTGTAAAGTCTTTTACCTCGAGTACTACAAATTGTTGCATTCCACCACTATATGGAGGCCTCTTTATCTTTTTGTTTGCTCTCCCAAGCAATACTGAAGAGTCATGATTCAGAAAAACTACAGTCTACTGCAGAAGGACCATTAAATTAGATAACAGATAATACCTCAAAATCAGTCACAAATTCTTTCTTTTCTTCACTGAAATTACAAGTTTTAGTGAGGAAAAGAAAAATTTCCAAATGAATTATACAGCAATTACCAGTAATTCAAGGTTATTACTGAACTGGAAATTATACCAGTCTAATTTTATTAACAAAGCACTTTACTGAACTTATGGTGTAATTGCTTCAAGTGGTTTTAATTGGAAGTTAATAGAGAAACAACTAGATCAAAAGCCTAGTAAACACAGACAAAATAGCACCAAAATTTATATATACTATTTATAACTGTTAAATTTTTCTTACAATAAACCATCCCCTTTCTTTACTCTAATCAAGTCAACTGTTTTAATCATTTCAGTCAATTTGTGGGGACAAAGGAGGGTTAATCCAATAACATGGAATAGGCTTTATTTAATTATTTCATGAATTCAACTGTTTGGAGTTACCAATAACACAAAGCAATGAAGATATATGAGGGGAAGCATTACAATATATTATACTATGATTAAGCCTCACTCCTATAGAGCTTTCTGGGGTGAAAAGACAGAATTCATACTCATTTTCCCATGTAGTGCAGCATATGTTAAACTTTTCAATATCCGAGACCAGATTGCTGCTATCCTAAACTGTTGTGGACCACTGAAATGCAAGTACAATAAAAATCATTATGATTTACATGTGAATCTTCTGCTTGTTTTTGTGTAAATTCCATAGACTTGCAAGTAGTTGTCATGGACTGGTGCCGGTCAGTGGTTGAGAAACAGATGTATTGCACGCTACAATGCAACTTGCGTTTGTTTTAATGAAAATAACAAACTTAGAACATAATCTTCAAAGATTTTTTACTTAAAGATGACATAAAAAACATATAAACATTTAACAATTACTCATGAATTATGCAAAAATAGGAAAAAAAATATTTATTACAATCTACATACCTTTCTTCTTAGATGTATTGTAAGATACAAGTAGCACACAAAAAGCAGACCAATGATCACAAACAGTGGCCCATACCAACTGTGGATAAAGAAGTAATTTATGAAACCCTTGATAAGAGTTTTCACACTATTCAATTATTTATGCTGAAAATTACTGTTGTCATAGAAACTAACAAAACATTTCCTTTAGTAACTTAAAGAATTTTGTGAAGTACTACAGTTTTGAAAATAAAATTTTATATCAGTAGCTTAGCTTCACACAAAGGAAAGTGGTTTTTACAGTCTAAAGAAAACATTTTTTTAAATAATAAGTGAAGCAGAAAGATTAAAACAAACAAGAAAGCACACTTATACTATTTAAAACAAATAAATTATAATTAGAATATATAATATTACAGTTATGGACAAGGCAATACTATTGGTAGAATAATTTCAACTCCCAGTTCATTTTTATGTAAATAAGACATCTGATTATTAGCCATGGGGTCTAAAATGCAAATGGTCATTCAACCTATGCTACATAAAATGGAATCACAGAATTCTGTTTCACTTGTTACTTTCAAGTGAATCATACAGAAGAATATGTTCCCAGTTTGTTAATGAACCATGGCTAGGCCTCAAAAAGGACATCTGAATGTTTCACTCATGTTGTGATTTGTCTATGTATCTTAATATGCCACTAGCATAATATGGAACCACTTCCAAACCAAAAGCCCATCTGCACGAATATGTGGACAGAGCAGACCATTATCCACATATAAGCAGACAATCACTTAAGTGTCAACCATAATTGTAGGGTACCTGCTCCATAACTGAACAACATATCTGCACTACAAATCAATGCTTAGACATTACGTAACCCCCCCCCCCTTCCCATCAAGGTAAAAAAAACTATTCACATACAATGGTGTCAAGACAACATTGAATAAACCAATGACATATGGAAGAATGTTTTATGTACATGCGTTTGAACAGGATCTGGTACCAGATCCTACTTCATTTTCATACAGGCATGTGACACACACAATGGTTATGGAAGTAAGGTTTGGTTAGTGATAAGCACTAGTGGATGAACTGATCTTTACATCCTGTAGAACAAGACAAGTGACCTGAGAAGTACAGTTAAATTAAGATGTTTAGAATTCTAGTTATCGTGCATAAAGTAGATGTCTTGAGATGTACAACATTACTGTTAAATCTCTTCCAAACATTTTTGGATGGGGAGAATAGAAATGCTGAAAGTGCGACTAATGTCATTTTATAACAACAATTTTGTTTTCTTGTAGCTAAATAATGTTAATTCCAAATATCTCTGAATTATTTTGTGAAGTATACATTGATAATGAATTTTGAAATAACATTTAATTCAATCTAAAATACTGAAGCAAACTGACAGGTAATTTTTGAAATTTCCATTGGCACACACACACAGAATTGAAAAATTAGATGAATTGTGATATTGTTGTAAATATGCTGAGTTACCTGTTCCTACATTTTACCTAATTTCTAAGTGGTGGTTTTCATTAAAGAAATACAAAAATTTGAAACACAAACTTACATGCCAAATCTCCAATAAGGGAACTGGGGTTGAATCCAGCTGAAATATTTTAATTAAGTTTCAACAATAAACAAATAAAATCTGAAAAAAATTAAAAGTAATAATCTTGAAAAATTCTGTATCTGATATATTTTGTTACATTCTTATTTTAAATGTATCATTACAGAAATGTCTTTAAATAATTTCAGCAAATGCTGATATATAATTTACAACTTTTGACAATGTTTCAAACACACTGGAAAAACTAAAGATATTGCATTTTAATGCACAAATTTTAGAGCACTTTCATGGATTTTTAGCAGTTCTGACTTGTACACAACCAATTGCTACCCTGTATCTTATCATTCATATACTTTTTTGTGTGAATTATATGTCAACTCTCTTGTTTTTACTGTTTTTTCAAAGTTATATGTCACACCACAATATATATACACATTTATATACTACTGCTATTAACCTTCAAGTATTTCAATGAAAAAAGTATACCTCACCACAACATATTTCATCTACACAAATGTTAGGTTTCAACAATATAGATATCTTTCTTAGATGATATATTCCATGTATATAACCTTTTTCAAGAAGAAATAGTGTGCTTTAAAATGTGCTTTATTATACTAAACTTACAATACAATTTAAGTTAAATACATAACATTCAAATACATACTGACCAGCTACTCTACTTACCTAGTTTTCATACTTTGTACAAAAAGTTCATTTTAAGACAGGTTATGCCTTATATTTACATTACATATACATATATATATATTTCATATACAGATACTGTAATGGAAATAACTATTGAAACATAGAAGCAATACATATGGGAGTCACAAACAACAAACAGCAGAAACTAGATGGTGAATTCATTATGCTTTACACACATTACAACTGTTTTCACGCTGGCATACAGTTTATCAATGTATGACTATGGAAAAGTATTGCAAGTGTGTTTTTACTAATCATATTTCACTTCGACAAATCAAAAAACTTAAAACTTATCAATTTAGTAAATATTTTCATTAATAATGCCTATTAATACATTGCTGACAAAAAAAGGTTTTGTTTAATAACTGATAAGTGACACTTTTTTAAAGAACAACTACAACTTATATAAAACAAATTATAAGTAAAAAAAAAAAAAGATATACTTACCACCAAGCTCCAGCATATCCATAACTATTATTGATAAATGGAAAGCATGATATCACTAATGGAATGCACCAACATATGACGTGATACAACCTATATTAAAAAATATGACTCAAACTGAATGAAGCTTAAGGTTGCATAATATATAAATAAACCCAATAATTCTAACAAGCAATGTTGTAAAAAATATAAGAGCAATGCAAACAATGTGTATAATTCATTACAGGAAAGAAATCTAAACATTTTGAAACTATACACCTTCTGTAAAAAAGTAAATCAAACATTAAAGTTAAAACGTTATATGCACTGAAACAATTATCTTTTTAAATGTTTATATCCGACATTATGCTTCGCAGTAATATTGTGAAAGAATAATTTGCTTTTTTATTCATTACTTTGTTTTTTCTCTGACTACATAGTAATTCAATTCAATTATAGTATTAATTGTTGGTGATACTATAATATATTAACTGGCAGATAAAGTGGTATCTTTCAGGGAAAAATAAACTTGAATTCAACAAATGGTAAAGTGCCAGGTAATGTTCACACATTACTTACCATTCAAAATGATCTGTTCTTCTCGTCAGGATTCCATTGAACAAAAGATTAACAGTGATACAGCATACCCACAAAAGTACAACCCATTCTAATCCAAGAAATTAAAAAAAAAGTGAAACCAATTACTGATACTCTGAAAATATTTTGATTATAGTATTTCAAAATTAATTAACATGTTCTATAAGGAGTTATATATATATATATATAATGAAACAAAAATTCTTCTCTCTCTCTTTTTTCTCAGCATAGCTATATAACCAACTTTAACATTTTCAGAAGTAATTTCTGATAACCATAAATCAATTATCTTTATATTTGTAAACTTCAAGTAAAAATTTCAGTTTTTTGTATGAGACATGGATCATAGTTTAAAACATCCAATATATATATATATATATATACATTAAGTTGAAGTGAACTGTAGGAAAAACAAACTGACAAATAATTTTTTTCCTACCCAGACATACACATGGAACATTTGTTGGATGGATTCACCCATGCCAGTTGCTTGAACTTTGTACAAAAGAATTTCCTTAAAACCACTTTTTAAGTGTTAATTACAACGACAAACACAAGTTTAGCCAAGTTTTCTTTAAAAACTCTTATAGATAAATGTTTTCTTGTACTGAACACATTCCAAATTGGCAAGTTCACTGTACTACAAAAAAGTATGTTTCTGACAGTATGCTTGTGTACCACAACTTTATAAATTAATTATAAACAGAAATAAAATTACAGTGATTGTTACAGTAGTAATTCATTAGTGCAATATTACAATATTTTTTAAAGTAAGTGCTATGGTATTTAAAAAATCTGTAGTAATTCTTAAGTACTTTTATGAATGCTTTTGAAGTAGAATGAAGTATTTTGATCAGTATTGCAATACTACTTCAGATTTCAGTATATTGCTGCAGTGAATTTTATTGTAATTTTTCTATTGTGTATTTTCATAATGGATGTTTATATCATGATTTCATGGCAATAAAGAGGATTCATTATTACCATAACTTATATATATATTAATATAAATATATGGATGTGTTGGGCTAAGGACTCTTCTACAGCAGGTGTCTGTGACTTGTTAGCAATAAGTTTGACAATGAACAAACAGCATACACTCCACTTGTTTTTAAAATAATATATATATTCAAAACAAGTTAAACTTGCATACAAAATTCTTTACACTATGGAGATCATAGTTGTATCTTAAACATTATATAGTTCTCTTTCATGTCAAAAGTCCACTTAGGCCAATTCAATTGCTTTAGAATTCAGTTGACAAGCCAAACTATTTTTATCTATTTCTATCACAATAGTATCTGTGTATAATTCACTTATGTAAGTTACCGCAGTTGTATCTTGAACTACCAATAATCGTCTGCTTTTCGTACTTCCAATACTGTCTACTCTTTGTACTTCCAATAAACATCTGCTTTTGTCAAAGTCCACACAGGCGGGTTCAATTAGTTTAGAACACCCTTTGACAAGACAAATTATTCTCCTTATCTCTTTCAAACTGTTAATTTTGCTCTAACATATCAACCATTAGGCCATTCACTCCCACAATGATTAACTTTACTTTTTCTAACTTTTCTCTGATCAAACTTTTCTTTTACGTGACTTTACTTTTACTCTCTGTCTCCGCTCATCTGGTCACAACTATTTATACAGCTATCACTTAGGCCTTCTAGAAATTTCCATAGCCTCAATATCAATAAATTTCAAGCACAACGTTCGATAGCCTCGACATCAATGAATTTCAAACACAAAATTAATTAATTAATACTACTGCATTAAACAATCTTTTATATCTGACACATATCATGCATTATATATCTTCTTATTTTAATAAAGAATTTTCTTAAAGTAGTCAGTTTTCATAGAGCATGTGGTCATGAAAGTCATTATGTTGTTTTCATTCTAGCCATCTTTGTTCTTTGTCATACCCTAGATATAACACCTGATCTGTTCATGAGGTTATGGCTGTAAAGCTGCACTTTCCATATGAATGTCAGCAGCAGTGTCCTCCAATGGCTTCCACTATCATTGAATGAGAAAGATCAGTCACGTGGATAGTGCTAGTTGCTCTGGGTAAATGTTGCATTACCATGTAATTGATTACTATAAGGTGGGTACTTAACCACCTTGAAAAAGTGCCATAAGCTGTGTGCTCACTTCCAACAGGACCACTAAATTCAGAATCCAAAATAAACATTCCTGCAGCTGAAGTCTTCTTAAGAACAACGACCAGCAGCACCACAACTGAACAGATACCAAAACTAGCCTCAACACCAAACTGTCTGCAGTGAGAAAGTTTGAAGCAATCGAGGGGAGCCTCCATTTCAATGGCAGTCGAGCCACTGATTCTGATGGAAACCCAAGAGTTACAACAAAGGCTCAACCTACCAATTACCCCAACTACTACAATCACTGTACAGCTCATCTTACAATAGATTTCACAGCTGAAGAAGCACTGCCTGGAGATAGCTGCAAAGTAGACCCAGGCATCAGACCTATACAACCAAGAGGAGAACCAGTTGCATTAGAAGAGCACATTGCTCTCTTGACTAGAAGAAGAAGCCTGTCCACTGTGTGGAGATGACACAGATGAGGAAAACCTTGGTTTGGGCCTGAGATATCACTTGTGTCACCATTGCATTCAGTTAAGTATTACTTTAAAAAGTTTGCTGATAGAGTTGCTGTTGAAGAGTATATTTGTATACTTTCTGTGTTGATGTAAACTGTATTTGTAGATGTTGTAAATTATAGGTATCTGCATTTTTTTCTCATAGTTTGTTTATCTATGGATGTAGGCATTATTTAGGGAATGATCATTGGACATTTCCAATGTTGTATATTTTGGTATCGTGTTTCGCATTTCTGATTTTGTGATTTACTGTAAAGAGTTTATTTCATTCGTTTTCTGTGTGTGTACTCTATTTTAGTTGTTCAGAGAAGATTACTGTATGTTTTACCATGTTGTGTACTTTTTATTTTATTTAATAGGCCTATGTAAATGTGTATACAATTCATTTTTTATGTAGGCTGGCTCACTTTGTGTTTATAATTATGCTGTCATTTTGTATTTTTTGACTATATATTTTTTGACTTTGTATGATTACATTTGTGATGCTATAGTTTTGTGTAATCATTGTTGAAAAAGCATTTTACAGTGTTACAATAATTGTGTGTGTTAAGTAATTTATTTTTTGTTGTTTCTGTAAACATTTAACTGATTTGTAATTGCAATTTGTTGACATTATCATAATATACTCACTATTAATTTCTTTTTAATTTTGTAATATATTGTGTGAAAATATATATTTATTTGGAAAAGCTAAAAACTAAAGAAGAGAACACATCATAAGGACGGATAGCATGAACGTTATGCAGCATATCCAAACCGTAGATGAAATATAATTAAATATAAATTCATGGGAGAAAAAAAAACACAGCCACAATACAAACATTCAACACCGAGGCACAAATCATAAGGTGGGTCATCATGTAATGTACCCTAGTTTTTAAGAGGTACTGGCAGAAGTAAGTCCCAAATTGCATTGGAGGTGCCCCATCTATCCAGTTTAACCTCAACTTTGCCCGTCTCACTCACATTATAAAGAAAAAAATTGAGCAGACAGCGAAAGGTGGTAAAGATGCACGTAACTGATGGTCGAACCCGTGTTTGGAGGCATCGTAACGCAGCTTACACTCCA
>NW_013667330.1:123606-142863 GCF_000517525.1 Limulus polyphemus | reverse complement strand
TATGTAAATTAAAAATTGTTATTTTACGGTGATAATCTTGTTTTCTTGTGCCCAATAATGCATAATTTCATTTGATAAACACGTTTAGATTGAATGGTAATTTATAATTAGTCACAAGAACGTCAAATCTGAATCACTTGAAAAAAACACGGGGGTGCTTAACTTTTTTCCAGGTTTATATTTTATTCATAGAGAATTCCTGACTATTTGACAGTTCTCTGTCACCATAAGTAGATTTATAGCTGTAGGTAAATGTACATCTTTTTCTAAGAAGGTTAGTTCATAATGAAGTTATCAAATAACACAACATTTCAATGAAGGGAGCATTCAATATTTTCAATGAATGCAGAATAACTCATGAGCATATTAAGGAAAACACAGAGCTTTGGAACTGCAACCAAAGAAAATTTGAAGGGATTCCACATTCATAAAGTGAAAGGGTAGTTATGAAAGAGACCCATCAAACACTAAAAATGCTATTATGATGAAGTTAGGCTTATCTCCTAATACTGTTAACAATTTATACTCATTTGAAACTGAAGACAGTTCACAAGCCAAATATTCACAACCTTCTAACCACATCCTAAAGTCAATGGCCATTTTTATAAAAAGATGGCCAAAGAAACTGGAACCACAATAATTCCATCTGACCACATACTTGTCAAGTCCTGTGTTAAAGTTCCAATGGGCTTTTGTGTCTTTGCTCTTTTAAATCTAGTCATGGAAAAGTCTGTGGAAAGTATGTTAAGATATGTTATCTAAGATTGATCATTTACTGTAGCTTGTTACAAAGGGAACTGTGGTATTTTTATTGTTTTTTTTAATGGGAAAACTTCAAGCTGATTGGCCAAGAGCAGTTCTGGTTATAATGCTTTTTTTAAGAGTGAAAAGTCAGAGATGTTGGTTTTACATAAATTAAGGGAAATTGTACTAAATTATTCCCAGCAAAAGTACACAGAAAAAGTGTTAATACAAGCATCTCTATGTGTAGTATATGTCTGTTAGAACAGCAGAAGTTTAAGACACAGGCTATTAGCGAGTCAATATAGCAATATGTACAGCAGAAGTCCTTAATAAATTGTTATCATAATGAGATTACTTTTTCCCTCTCCTGGAAATGTGTATTTTAATTACAATGAGCTGCAAACTTACCAAAGTAGGTTAACCAGAAAGCTTCAAATTTACATGATGGGCTTTGGGGATAATTTCCTGCCTAAAATAGTAAAATAAAAAAGATATTAATATATATTTAAAAACTAGAAACACTGTACTTACAATTCTTAAAACTTCTGATTATCAACTAAGAAGAAACAAAGTTTGACATGCAAAAGTGTATTCTGGAAAAAATACCTACTTATTGTTATAGATGTATAGTATCTGGCTTTATATCATTGCATTCAGGTATTATAGAAGTTTCACATACACAACTGTGTGTAGCGACTACACACATTTTCCTCACTGCATAACATTCCTAGTAGTAATGGTTCTAAACTTTATTTTAACCTCTACTAGAAATAAGCAGAAAATGATGCAACTGGTAAAAAAATGCTTGCAACAGTGAGCAATGTCTGATGTACAAATAATACTAAAATTAAATTATTAACTACATGAGCTTTATAAACATGTTTAGCACCTTATGACTTGTTGAGGTACCATCAGTAAATAGTTAAATTATCACAGGTGTGGTTGCTCAACCGACTTCTATTACTAAATTTAGACAAACAAGATATCGGATTAAATTTCTGACCCAGTTCATTTGTATTTTGCTTCTTATAATATACACACCAATGCATTTATTCCATGTAACTTATGTGTAGTTCCAATTTTTTTTCTTTGTTTGGCATGTTATTGCTTGTTTAATTTTTGAATTAAGTGTTAAGTACCTAAAACTTGGCCTTCTTCTTAGTTTACATTATAAATTTTACTTGCTTTTGATTGTACTTATAAGTTTGATATATATTTTAGGTCCACCTGATGTTTATTATTTATGTTTACAAAAACTGAGTTTGTGACTTTTGAGGATACCTTGATTTTTGTCTCAGACAATTTTTGACTTACTTAACCTTCAAAACCTCTTTTTCTCTATGTTTTATTTCCAATAAATCTTTATTGTTTAATATTTTTAACAAAAAAAAAAGGTTACATTTCATGAAAGCACAATTAACATAGTACCATTACACATCAATACATTTTTGTGAAGTTACCATTTAATTTCAATCAAGAATGGACCCCAACATTTGAATATGCAAGGTTATTTTCTGAATTTCTTCACTTCTAAAAAATATATTTTCAAATGTCACAAAAAAATGAAATGCTTTTTTTTAGATATCTGGATTATCTATTACTGTGAAATACATGTACAAATTTACTTACAAATAGATATCCAACACTTGATAAAAATGCAGCCATAGACAAATACAGGATCAGTCTCTGTAAAAGTATTTCTGAGCATTTTAGTTATAACATTTAATGGAAAATAACAAATTAATAATATAGGTGAAACTTCAAAAAAAAAGATCATAATTTAAATAAGCAAAATTTCTATGTAAATAAAAAAGCTTTTACATCTCTAAATTTATTCAACACAAAAATCACCTAAAAATCTATATTACTGATACAAACAGCTTCATTTTTTATTATGTTAACCCAAAAACTTATAGTACATAATCTTAGTAATGAGTCTTCACCTTATTTACTTGAATTATACACATATGGCATGTATCACTTAAAAAACAATTTTACAAGCACAAATTCTAAAAACCAAAATCTATCCTAACAACTCTTTTTTTTTTATAATACAGAAGTTTATTCAGAATCTATATTAGCTATCTGCTTATCTAATTACTTTACTTATACCCTTTTGCTGCAATTTAGTGTAAGAGTGGTAGTTTGTAAATTCAGAAAACACCTAAAATTGACCCTTTCTCAGAGAGTTATATTCTACAACACTTTCTGAAGCAAAATTCTTGTATTCGATAATTATAAAAAAAGATGTAATGCATGAAGTTATGAAGTTTTCATGTTTCACAAAAACAAATATTTGTATTGCTGAACCATAATAGTGAAGCAAGGGAAGACACATGCTACTTTACAATCTGTTACAAGTTGTCCACTGGAAATAGTGAAGGAAATTAAACAGCAGTCAATTGCAGCTAATGTAGAAATCTCCCTTAGAACTGTAAATAAGATAATTAAGTAATATATGAGCCAGAAGGAATACAGACAGCATGTAAATAATGCATTACTCTATCAAGACAAAGCAACCAGCCTTAAATTCAATATGCCATTTGCACATGATTCAAATACAAATTGGAAGTCATTCATAGGGACCTTACATGGACTTATGTACCTTGGGCTGTTCAAAAGGTCTTCAAAAGTTGTCATTATTTTTTCCCTGACTGTTTAATCTATGTATCATTGAACAATTACCTATTCCACATGAAATATTATTCATATATTGTTTGATAACGACACACAGGCTTTATGTTAAGAATCACAGTTTTCTTAAATATAATCTTTCAAAGTTTCAACATGAATGTTCACACTATTCTTGAATTATTGATACTTTATCAGAACATACACAATATAGGTAGTTTATCCATTTGTTTATGATAGTGCGTACTGATCACATTTTTAATACTAACTTAACTCACAAAAAGGTTATTACGTCATAAGCAACATTATAGATTTTAAAATTTGTGATTATTATGTTTTGACTTTTAATACACAGAAGGAGTATGCTGTAAATTGGAATATTCTTTAACAAGCATGTTTCTCATATTTCAAATATTTATGAAAGCAATATTTTCTGGTGTGCACACATGCACAAAACTTTCAGCTGCTAACCGTACACTATAGTAAACTCATACTACTGTTATCTAAAGAATGATTGCACAAGTTAAAATCATCCACTGATCCAGAGCATACTGTATTACTTTCACACATGCTTTGAAACTATGCATATGAAGTTAATCTATATCAAAAGTATTGAAATCTTTGAATTAATGTGACCATACATTTATTGATCAATCATAACAGAAAATATTATCATGTTTATGCAAGTTTTGTTTGGTCACAAGATCGCCAGATTATACTTGCAAATACCCAAGTTATAAATTCTAATTATACATACAGGACACTTCATACATGAAATCAGACCTGCTGACAAAACATCCATTAAGTTTATAGTTGCATTATTCCTGCACATTCACAACGTACAATCATACTCATAGAGTCTAAGGTAAATGGTACAGACAAATGTTATTATATGCAAACATGTTCATCACTTACAGTGATACTGCATTATAGTATCACACCTCTCAAGTGTCAAGCTTTTCATTTTGGTTTTACATAATATTGTTTATTAGATTAACTAAAAATTGCTACTAAGTAAAATGTTTATGAAAAGTACTTACATTATTTTCATTCTGGTATAGTTCTTGGATTTAAATGCAATGACAAACACTAATACATTACCCATACCCAACAATACTAGCATTACACAATCTCCATAGTAATTAATATCTAGACCTCAATACCATACCATGGTCTGAAAGCCCACAGCTTCAAAACAATGCCAAAATTATTAATCCAATTCTATCAAGTTGTGTATGCTAATTTATCTGCAATCTTTATTCTTTTCTGTTCCTAACATTTTGTTTGTTGCTTCACAAATAATAAATTTTCCTAATATATTACTCAGATATCTGTAATAATAAATTATAGATTATTAGATAAACATGATGTATGCATTAAACTATAGAATATTATGTAAAAATGGTGTATTCACTAGTATAAGTTCAACTATTTCTACAAATATTATTGAATGATACATAGTACTGTTTTCTCAGAAATTCTTACATATTATTAGTTACTGTCAATGAAAGATTCCATGTTTCAATTTTTTTAACTCATTTATTTTTTCTGAAACTTATTATCATCTCCAAATTATAGATATTATACACTATCATCCATATTTTGCTTTATATAGGTTTTCCTTAACTGGTACTGATGATATTCTACTTGCCTCTTAGAGATATAATCTATCAATAACCAATACTTAATCATGTATGTTTTATAATGTTATTATGAAATAGAAGAAAATTATAGATGCATTCTGTCAGATAATTAATTGAATAAATATAATTATAGATATGAAATAAAAATAATAACTCCCCAGAACTGTACAGATTTGTTCTATTTTTAAACTGCCAAGCTTTACTAAAAAAATTAAACTGTTTGTTTTCATTTTGACATCTTTCATATATCTCCTACACGAACATGCCAATGACATAATATATTCAGGGTATAATGTATTCCTTCTATGACTACTGTCATAAGGACTATTTTAGTAATGTACAAAAATTTGTAAGATCAAAGTAATATAATTTGTAATTCAATGGATATTGCTTATCTCTAACTAGTAATTTGTTCAGGAATTTCAGGCTGTAGTAAAATGATACTCCATGAACTTGTTTTGGGAAGATGAGAACAAGTCTTGTCAAGAGCCTTTACATCCCATTCAGGTGGGAACCTTGCTAATGTTTAAATAATCTATTATGGCTGCCTTCATACTCCATGACAATTAATGGTAACAAAAAAGACTGATGTAGACAATCAGTGGTAGAAGAAGAAACTGTAAGGCTTTTATTACTATAACAGCTCTGTATTAGTTACTATATTTACACATACATACACACACAGACATAAAAAGAGTAATTTATGTAGAGTAATAAAAACCCTTATACACAGTAAGAAAAGGATATATGAGATCCTTGGAAACTACAAGCTTCATATCTTGAAAATGTAAAGGTTGAGCTCACTTGAGGTGATAAAGACTATCAAATGAATCAGATACTGAATGGGAGTCAGTAATGAGTTAGGAGCCTGACCAGACAACCTAAATGAGCAGACTTCCAAAGGAGAAGTGAGGTCCATAGCAAATGTATGCTTCCGAAGACAAGGATAGAAGATGCCAAATGCCCAGGGAGTGGTGGAAATGCAGATCCATGAGTGCAGTCCCTGTGTGAATGCCCTCAGAACTTAATAGAAAATAACAGGCAAGATCCCTGAATGACATAAAAAATTCTAAAGAGAAACCATGTAGGACTCAAGGGTCTCCTGCAAAGTGAGTCCATTGGTGGCAAAGTTCAACAGGAACAAAGCTGAGAGGTGGTTTCAGAAGCTACTGATCACAGAGCCCATGATAACAGAATGGTGTCAAATGGGGACACTAAGAAAAAACAAAAAAGAGCTAGACTGCAGAAAACAGGGCATCTTAATAAGGTAAATCCAAGAATCAAAAATGTGAACTGTGCAATAGCTGAAGCAGAAAATAGACATTATGAGCTGAGATGCATGCATGAAACTCTCCCAAACCCCAACATACAAAATTGAAGTAAAAGAAGAAAACAATACAATTTCTATGAAGAAGAATCTGGAACCGATAGGTTTCAGAAATTCAGATTTAAGAAATTCTATCCAATAAGATCCAAGATAGTGAGAAAGAGAGAGTGACAAAAAGGTTGTTTTTTTATGTGGGTCTAGTATGTCCATGGTATGTAGGCCTTGGTCATTTTTGTAATGATGAAAAGTTCAATTAATTATTAAAACACAAAAATTAGATGAATAACAATGGAGAATAGTTCTGTCAAAAATAAACTATATCACACACTCTGGAACATGCCCCAAATTTCATAATTTGAAGAAATCAAATTAATGTAAGAAAAGATAATAATTTGTCTCAGAAGTTCTACTGGAAATGAATACAATTTTATATCTCTCTTACTTGAAATCAAGAAAATAAAGGTTTGTTTGTTTGTTTTGTAATTAAGCACAAAGCTACACATTGGGCTATCTGTGCTCTGCCCACCATGGGTATTGAAACCCGGATTCTAGTGTTGTAGCTCCATAGACATACCACTCTGCCACTGGGGGGCAAAAATAAAGGTAAGAAAGAGAACACTTCAAATGAGAACTAAAAGTTCAACATAATAAGTGTACAAATTCCATAATTTGTGATGAAAAATATATCTGAATTACTAGCAGTGTTGAACCTTTGGTATACACAATATTGCATATTGAGGATGTTTTCCCCTTCTATTGTTGGAGGGCTATAGTCTAATGCTGGTTGCATCATAGACTGGAACAGCACAGGGTTATTAGGTGTAAGGGTGGGAATTTCATTCATATGCTTGGTGGTGGTTTTGAGATAATAGCTATCTGTTCTGTGGAATGTTGGAGTAGCATTTCTGAATATATGAATCCTGATGCTAAGTTTTATTATTTTAGCACAGCACACAATATATCTTTTACACTTTTATTCTTCCACATATGTTATTATACTATTCTTCTGTAAGTATTCAAAGCAGTTCAAAAGCAACTTTCCTCATCAAACCTGAATTTTCTGTGACCTACCTATGATGTAATATATGATTCTGTAATGCATGAATGCGTGTGATATGGGGAGTCCTATGTAAAATACATACAAATATATCAAAGTTGATTAAAACAATGAATTACATAATAAATAACATAAAAAATCACTTAACTTCATGACTGACACAAAAAGTTACAAGTACCAAATCTTTTAAGTATTTTATAAACAAAATAAAAAGATAACTTTGGCTAACCACTACTTATTAGTAAGCGAGTTCTTCAAATTTCAGTGCAAAAACATTTACCATTATTAATATGTTTTCATGCCCATACAAAGCTTTATCAAGTCATTATACATAGTAACCAGTTATTGTACTATCAGCTGGTCATCTATGCCCAGGATAAAAGCTTTGAACATAAAGAGAAAAGGTGTTTTAATTTAAATATGACATTTAGGTTAAATATGTAAATGAATAGATTCTAAACTAATGTTTCACCAAGAAAAATACAAAGTTTGTATTTGAACTTAAGGTAACATGTTCCAATATGGAGGCCATCAGATTGAAAAGTTACTTTGTTTTAACAATGGATATCTCCTTGGCTAATCAGCTTGAATTTTTGGTTTATGTACAAACTATGTAAAAACAAGTTTAACAACTGTTGAAGAGTTAGCTGAAGTCAACAGTATTTTTGGTTGTACTCTAAACTGAGTAATCTAAAAGTAATTTTTACTCGAGCATTTATTTATTTATTATACTTCATTTCAACATAATTCTGTTGTAATACCTGTACATATATGTACATATGGTAATCAAACTAGTGAGAAAAAACTAAAAGGTACATTATATTTTGATATACATCTACATTTGTTTTAATATGGTTCTTCCCAAACTGGGTTTATGAAATTTAAACAAAACAAACTGTTTACATTCCTAACTAATAAACATAAATGATTAAAAAAAATATAAAAAGTACTGAATCATATTTCTCTACACTTATGAAATCTTCACTTTGAAAGTTTATTAGCACTGAAAAATCTATATTCATTCTTTTCAAATTACCTGTGCAAAAACTTCATACTTTTTGAAAAGCCATATCACTCCAACAATGAAGAGACTAAGAAAAAAAAATTAAAATTACATCACACCACAATCTTAAACAGTAAATTCATTTTCTTTTAATAAATACATTTACAAAATTAAAATATATCACTGGTGACCAGAAATGCTAAGTAAATTGCACAATGTTCAGTATCAGTACTTCTATATAAATTTTATATCATGCTTACAAAATATCTCAAAAGACAGTCATGGTTAGAGTTCAACGAGTTAAATTTTCCTCATACTGTCTTCCAGTTATTGGAAGTAGAATACTTATGGGAGCAAAAACATCTTAGAATTTAGCTTGATGATTTAAATAGTATCCAAATACTGTATGTGAACTTTGCCGATTGAAAAACTTTTTCTGAATTAAACATATCTACAATAATTTAAACATCAAGTAAGATAAATGGTTACATAGTTTCAGGATTTATACTTCTATTTTAATCGAAAATTATTTTAATCGAAAATTATTTATTTTTATGGCTACAAATAAAAGAAAAAATATATATACAAGTAACTGTATCACAAAACGTTGAATGAAACTTACCATCCAATTATAGAAAGAGTTGCTGAAGTATATCGAACACCAAGGATTATTTCCTAAAAATAAAGCAGTGTTATTTTCTTCTTAAATTGATTTTTAAGGTTTTACAAAGTAACCTTCATTACTCACAATTTTTCTTTCTATAACACCATTTTTTCTGTGATAAACTTTACAATAATTTATTTTTGTCTTGAAAGCAGTTATACATACTGTATTTTTAAATTGTTTTAAATAAAGGTTACATGTAATTTCAAATCAAGCTACCACTACATCACTACTGACTGGTGTAAGAAGACAAAAACTTGTTTCTCTTACACCACATGAAAACATTTATATTTTAAATTATGTTCATAATATTAAATACTTTTATAACACAGAGGTGATCATAATCAACATTTGAAAACACTTAAGGAATTCCATTATGAGAAACAAATAATATATATATAAAACTATTTTGAGACTAAACTGTTAAATTCTCTTCCTCTTCACTTGAATGTGTTAATTTTCATGCTGGAATCTATAAAAATACAGATTATTAATTTTTCTTAACTAACTGAAAAAAGCTTCTCAAAATAAATAAAAAGATTAAGTTATATTTATAAAAACAATACAAGTGGGATTAATATTATCATTTTCCTAATCTGAAAAGGTATTTCTGACAGATACTGTCCTCTATACACACAGCGTCTATATCCCTCACATGTCTGCCTATGAAATTTGTATTCCATTAGCTTTGATCTAACTTCCACCTAAAATTCACATGTTTATATGAACTGTACTGGTGCAGTTTGACAACACTATGTGATAACTGTCCTCCACCAATAGGAGGGCAACACAACCTCCATGCTCAGTAACTCCCCTTAAGCACTTTCAATCAAAATAGTTTTATTCTTAGATGATGCATAAAGAAAGTGCGATGGATGGTGGGGAGGATGGGTGAGTTTGTTTTTTAAATTTCGTGCAAAGCTACACGAGGGCTATCTGCACTAGCCGTCCCTAATTTAGCAGTGTACTACTAGAGAGAAGGTAGCTAGTCATCACCACCCATCACCAACTCTTGGGCTACTCTTTTACCAACAAATAGTGGGATTTACCATCACATTATAACACCTCCGTGGCTGAAAGGGTGAACATGTTTGGTGTGATGGGTATTTGAACCCGCGACCTGCAGATTGCGAGTCAAGTGCCCTAACCACCTGGCCATGCCGGGCCTAGGATGGGTGATATCAGGAAAATGTTAACTTCTGCGATGATACCTCACTTCTACACACAAAATAGTTAGAATCCCACTTTGAATTGGTGGAAGGGCTGGTGTGGCATTAAACCTAGTTGAGCTCTCTTTGAAAAATGCCTAAAGGGAAACACATGACACCTGATGGCTGGGGCTTCATAGAGACAAACTCATGGGAGATCGTAGCTCATCTCCACCAGGGTATTCTCTCCGTTCCCAGAATGTTAAGGAGGACAGGCAAGTAAGCCCCAAGTGTTGCAGGGATGGACAGAATGAGAACATGACCATCTGAGCACCTTCACATGAGATTGGCGATCCAATAGGTTAGGGTTCGAACAGACATATGTGGTGTGTTTACCTCAACTCAAATGGACAGACTCAGGCTGCAGGAGGAGGACACATTAGCTGTTTGAAAGGTGACCTGTATTATACTGACAGTGTCACCATCACTCTATTTCTCACAATATTGTGCTGAGATCAATCAGTAAGGAACTCTTTAATGTCCACCATTACAAAGGCTAGAAACTGGTAAGTGACAAGGACACTTGAAGAAGGAGGGGAAAATTTGCATTAGGGAGACCTAGAGAAATGCCTGTATCCCCCTTCAGATGTCTGCCAGAAAGATATTTTACTGGTAGAATCTTTTACTGGTAGAATTGGAGACCTTGAAACCCTATATTTAAAAGCCGGCAAATGCAAGCCAAAAAAGTAGGCAGTCACTTCTCTGGTGCAAGCTTTTTCCATGATACTCCATAGAATGGTACAGTCTAGATCAAGCAATTGAGTAATTTTGTATATCACAAGGTTTTAGTGGTCTTGTGGAACATCCCATCTCAACAGTGGGCATTGTTAGGGCCAGAGCGGATGGGTTGAGTGCTTTCTGTTACCCCTGATCAAAATAAGATTTTAAGAAATAAGCACAGCATGGGAGAATACACCAGCCACCTGGTCAGATACTGTTACATGGAAAGGGAAAAAAAAGAAAACATACTTACCCATTTCAAGGATGGTGAGGCAACTGAACAATGGCAACCCGAGTGAGGTGGGGGGGGGGTCAAAACCTGCAGGAAACAAAACAGCCCAATGATGAAAATAGTGAACAAAGAATGTGGGAGGAGTTAGCTACATGCCCACCTGGAGGATCTCATTCAAGGGCTAGCAAAAATGAGAAATAAGAGAGTGAACCAGGAGATGAAGAAGATGCAATGAAATGTGAACGAGCCTGTAAGCATCAACATCCAGAGAGAAATATACTAACCAGGAGAGCTATCAGACCCAACCAGTAAGGGTAGAAGGTGAGAATTCCTTGTATGGAGAGGGGTCCCAAGGTAGAAGTAGATGATGGTGGGAAACCCCTAAAAGAAGTTTGTGCCCAGCAACACTGAACAGTCCAAAACAGACATAGGAGCTGGTCTGTAACAAGCATAGAGGTGTGAAATAGAAGCAAAGGAGATAGGAGAGAAATAATGATCACCCTCCCAAGGGGCTGGAGACTGAGGAAGAAAAAATATACCATGTAGAGAGGTGGAATGGAGTGTATCAATAGAAGTATCAATAGCATAGATATCTGAACAATGACCACTGGCAATAACAAAAAGGAAGCAGGTCATAATACCAAGATGGTAGAAAGAGCAAGAAGTCTGTGGCTTGAACGGGGCAGGTGTAATGGTACAAACTGGATTTTGATATGTGCAGTGGACAGAGTACAGATAACCAATTGTGTAGCAATATTTCAATCACTTATATAGTTAGAATAATCAAAAATAGTTATAATTGGAAACAATAATTTTAACTACTTGATTATTTTCATGAGTCATAATACTAATCAATTACAGTGAACAAAAAATTATAATGAAAAATCGTAATGGCAATATTTCAATTAATGAATAGCTGAAATAACTGGCAACTAATAATCAGAAATACTAGCTGATTATTTTTGTAATATAAGTTAATTTATTTGTAATTTTGATTAATTGATTATAGTATGTGAAAGTAATCAATCTGATTTATGCTCACAGATAATTGAATTATTAATTAAGATAACTGCCCAGTTCTAGCTAGTGTCCTTACACAGTCTTCATAGACTCTTCTACTCTTAAGTTGGCAACTAAAACAAACTGACATAAGAAAGTGATCTTGTACTGCATTTTTTAAAGATAAAAATTAATAACTTAATTCAGTTTATTGGCAAACTTATGCTATAAACGATAATGATTTTTACTGTCTTTCATATGATAATCTGCTACTATATTCATAGAACAGCAGTCAGAGTATGATAACTTTGATGACAAGGAACCTACGTTTTAGAAATTAAAATTTTGTAAATCACTCGAATAGGTAATGAATAAAATTCTATTATAAGTGTACCGTGTTTTGACAAGATTATGTCAGCTTCAGGTACCCAATGATGACATAAATCTTGTCGAAACATTGTACACTTATAATCAAGTTTTCTTCATTACCCATTTAAGACATCTCCAAACTTTTAACATAACAATGTTTAGGGACAACAGGGGACCTATTGGTCCAACTCAGCTGTCCCATTTTCTAAACTAAACTATCATATAAATAAATGCAAATCTTAAAGCTAGCCCTTATCATTCATACAGTTATCAAGCTTTCTTTTAAAACTCACTTAAATTTACTGCCTCTACAACATCCGAGCATCCTGTTGAAAAATAAAACTTGTCTCAACTGAAGGTGACTCCTACCTTACCAAAATTTATATTTGTGTCACATAGTCCTACTATTATTGCCATTAAGTGTGAAAAAAGAAGATACATCAGCACTATCAATTCCTTTTATAATCTTAAATACCTCAATCAGGTCCCCTATAACTCTTCTTTTGCAAAAGAAAATTTCAGAGGTCTTAATTTTTCCTCACAGAATAACCCATCTCAGGCACCATTCTAGTAATCCTCCTCTGAATCTTTTCCAACAATTCAATGTCCTTTCTAAGGTAAGGAGCCCAAGACTGAACACAATACTCCAAATGTGGCCTAACCAGTGACCTATATAATGACCTCTTTAGAATTGTATTCACTATTTCTGTAGTTACAACCTCAAATCCTATTTGCCCTACCACTAGCAACACCACACTGCTTGGGTGGTTTAAGAGACTGATCAACCATTACACCAAGATTTCTTTCTTTCATGACACTGTTAAAGTTATTCTCATCCAAATTATACTAATAATTCAAACTATGATAACCCACATGCATTATATTGCACTTATCATAATTAAAACCCATCTGCCATTAATTTGCTCAACTCACTAACTGATCTAAATCCTTTTGTAAATCAGCAGCATCCTCTTCACAGTTAGCAATACACAAGACCTTAATATCATCAGCAAATTTAAGTAATTTATTGACCATACCTTCATCTATGTCATTGATGTAAATCAAAATGAGCAAAGGCCTTAAGAGTGAGACCTGATGTACACCACTTGCGACATTAATCCAGTTTGACTGAACTCCATTTGTAACAACACTCTGCTTTCCTCCATCCAGCCAGAAAAAGCAGAATTTAATAATCCAGCCATCTCATAATCATCAGATATAAGCCTTCCTTTATCATCCCTCAAGGGTCCTAACATTTTGTTTACCCTTAATGTACTTAAAGAAATCCTCACTGTTAATTTTTACATTTTCAGCCAACCTTTCTTCATACATCCTTTCTGATGTCCTAATTTCCTGTTTGACCAACTTTCTTGATCTTCTATAATCTTCTAAGTCTTCTGTTATACTAGTCAATTTAAATTTATTAAATTTGCAAAGCTTTTCTTTAATTTCATCTCTTATACTCTTTGTGAGCCAACCTGGTTTTTTACTTGCAGCCATCCTTTTCTTTCTATAAAGAATATGTTTATCTTGAACATTTAGAAATTTATCCTTAAAAAGTTTCCACATTTGATCAGTGTCAGTATGTTAACTGTTTTCTAAACAGTATTTTTGCTGGTTGAATTTATAAACCTCCCAACCTGTAGTCCGTTGAATAGATTGGAAATTTGCACAATATACCATTATTTTTTTAATTCCTTAAATACAATTATACAAAAAGAACACACTAAATCCACTGCCCAAATAGATGCAGGACAGAAAATTAGTGCCATTTGAAGGTAGGATAAAAATACATTGATATAAGGTCATTTTCTCTTAACAACTTGCTAGTTACCACCATGGCCTCATACAACAGTGGAACACTTAAAATAGCTGAATGATGCAAACATAGGCAAAATAGGTAGAAGTACCTTTCTTTACATTTAGATGACAACTGCCATTCAGTAAGAGGAGACACCTTCTATTGAGTGAGACTTTTTCATAATTACTTGGCAACAGATGTTAATTGAGTATGGGTCACTAATATATTGTTATGTAAGCTCTAATACTAATGTGACTAAATTAGTATTTGTCAATAATTGCCTATAAAACATTCTGAAGCACAAGCTGTTACTACCATACTTAGTTACTTTGGTTTTATTCTGAACTATAACTTAGTACTCCATCTGTCACTAAAGAAATGTTGAGGAGATGGGCAAAAATATACTTATTTTTAATATTACATAAGTCATAGATCACTAAAACTATCAAACTTGGACTTGATATTTAAGACTAATGACATGTAGGTAATTACGTTTGAATAAATTACATGCATTGACATTCACAGTGTTTACTGAGTATGATGACAAAAAGCTTGAAATAAAAAAAACAAAATTTAAGATACTGAATTTAAAAATGTAATGGAGTAAATGTTGATGTAACTTATTTATTCAAATCTTAGAGCAATATGTTTCACAACTTTTAAAATTCAGTAGTAAAACTTAGCCAAATTGTTACTGCCTATATTACTTTGGGATAAGCGAGATGAAATACACACAATTTTAGTATCTTAAAATATTTTGTTTAAAAATGCATGATATTTAATTGCATTTAAACAATGAATTTGTACAACGTTTCTTAAAGTGAAAATATCGCTATATATCAAAATATTCATTTTATACTACGTTATTGATCTTAATATGTCAACAACAAGAAATAAAGATTATGAACATTTGGTATTTTGAACCAGAACATTTTGTGCAGCACAAGTGCTAAACTGTCAGGTTTAAGTATAGTTGTTCCTAATTTTGAACTACTGCCCAGAGAGGGAGCAACCAGTGACTAGCACACCTGCCATCTATAATGACATGGTTCTCACTCTTATAATGCATCCAAAATGTAAGAAAATATACAGCAACATACTACAGTATGAATGTTAAATTCTGATCCACAGTCTGGCATACTAAATACTGGACCATGTCCAGGCCAAAATGCAAAAATTATGTTGGCAAAACCTTTAATAAAGCTACGTATTACATGTATACATACAGAAACACCTGGAATAGTGCTTAAAATGTACCTATTGTTTTGATTTTAATAATAAGATACATTTTTTAGCACAGGGGGTTGTCAGCAATTGAATACTGTAGACTTTATCACTCCAGGTTCTTGTGACCTACATACACCAATTTATTTGTAAACTGGGCATCTTTTAACTTTAGTGAAATAGTTAAAATAAAAACTGTCATGTAAAATATTTGAAAATAAAATATGAAACAGGTGATTTTTACATATAAGTAGGATATATACTTATTTATTATCATTTAACATATGCAAAATTAAGTTACAGTTAATTTTAGAAAGAGTAATGTTGCTACCAGTAGCATATCCTAAATTTGCTGATGGGGAAATAAATAACTAGCAGCCATTTACTAATGCATTAAAAAGTAAAGATTTTGAAGCCTGCTATGTGTACCAGTGAACCTATAAATACAATATGTTTTCTGTTTCTGACAATTAATAAACAATCTGGATGCAAATACTCTATGCTGCATGATTGTAGCATGTTATACTTACAGTTTGTTTGTGGTTATACACGTTTTATAATTAGTAATTTCAAAGTTAGAAATAGAAGTATTTTTAATATCACTTTTGGTACATATAAAACTTTACAATTAACATTCTGTTTGAACTTTCAAGACCAAACGGTTACTTCAGTTACTATGTTAAAATAATATTTGAAATATCTACTTCCAAAACCACAAAGCCCTATCATAAAACTATTATAAGTTGACTGCATTTTTTACGTGGACTATTGATACATTCATTACAATTTGTGTACAAACATAAAATGTATATAAATACAAATGATAGAAAACAAAGTTATCAAAGCAGAGGACCTAATATTAATAAGTAATATTTTAAAGCAGAACAATTAATGAACTATGAAACAAAATAACAACTCAGGATGTTTTCAAACTCAAATGTTGACTAGCTCAAGCAAGAACTATTAAGTGAATGGATAAAAAACATAGGGCCAGTCAGCAAAGTTGTCATAATTTACTGTATAATATTAATAATAATACTTACACACTTTTGTTGGTGCCCTCCAAACAACGTACACCCTGGACTTGAATCGGTACTCATTTAAATTTTAAACTAACTTTCAGGTGGGCAGAATTAATTAATTAATGATATAGAAAGAAAGAGAAAAACACTTTTAAAAGTAATTTCGAGAAAGTTTTTCTTAAAAATTAAATTATTTTATCATCTTAAATCATAATGCTATCAAATGTTTTCAGCTCCCATTGGCAATAACATAGTACTTAATTACTACAAAATACATATGTTTTACACGCACAAAGTCATTTGACTCATGGGGAATACTCGTAAGAACGTACCAATTCTCGGTTTCATATACATGTTCACAAAGTTATGAAACACAAAAGAAGTTACAAATTTTCAAAATACATTTATTATAAACAATATAGACATTATTGGATTTATTTTATCAAAAAATGTCGAATATTTTCATATTGCTTTCCTTATAAACCATACAAACTTTAATGGATTTGATTATTAAACATATCAATAAATTTCACACGCACAGCATTTTTTGCAAAGGGTACATAATAAATACTATATACACACTGATATATTTCTTTTGAGTTTGAAGAACATACACACAAAAGACTTATTAAATTTAAATTGGAATTGGAATCAGTTACTACTTCAGCTATTCATGACACACAAAGGGAAAAAATCCTTCATAGTTAATGATTTCGGCATAAGATAATAAATAATCTAATTTTACCGTTAAGGATTGAATATGTGAGCCACTTACTACTATTTTTCCTAAGTCCTTGAAGAGTGGGCAGGTGCCAAAGAATCAGAAGTTATCAAATGTTACTCCTCTTTTCAAGACAGGTAATAACAATTGTCCCAGTAATTGTAGGCCTATTATTGCTTATATGAGGGTAAGTGTGTAGATTTGGTGTATCTGGATTTTCAGAAAGCCTTTGACAAGGTACCAAATAAAAGGCTTGTAAAAAATGATCTCCTTAGGTGTGGAGGATAAGTTAGCTAATAGAAGAGTGGCTGGATGGAAGAAAGCAGAGTGTTGTTACAAATGGAGTTCAGTCAAACTGGATTAATGTCACAAGTGGGGTACCTCAGGTCTCAATCATAAATACTTTGCTTTTTTTTTGTATTTATGTCAATGACATAAATGAAGGTATGGTCAATAAATTAGTTAAATATGCTGATGATATTAAGGTCTTGTGTATTGCTAACTGTGAAGAGGATGCTGCTGATTTACAAAAG
Source organism: Limulus polyphemus (assembly GCF_000517525.1). Classification (NCBI taxonomy): domain Eukaryota; kingdom Metazoa; phylum Arthropoda; class Merostomata; order Xiphosura; family Limulidae; genus Limulus; species Limulus polyphemus. The sequence continues at coordinate 124,965 of NW_013667330.1, read as the reverse complement.
GATTTAGATCATTTAATGAGGTGGGCAAATGAATGGCAGATGGATTTTAATTATGATAAGTGCAATATTATGCATGTGGGTTATCATAGTTTGAATTATTAGTATTGTTACGACAGCGGAAGTTACGTAACGCTAGTAACACGTCATGAGATTCTAGAAGGATCATATTTCTTGTGGCTACTCTAGTCATGTCTACGCGCCCTCTATTCTTGTATATAAGTGCGCCAGATAAAGCGAGACAATTAATCTGAATTGGAATTGCAGACTGGCAGAGATAGAGACCGACAATTGAGTCAAGCGTGGTAGTGACCTTAAGTAAAGTGCGTGAATCGTTGGGAATTATAGCGTGTGTTTAAGTTAAAGTGACTGTGGAAATTAAGTGTATTGCAATTTGTATTGAGAAAGAATAAACTAGTTTTATTTAATAAAGGACTTGTATCGCTAAAGATTCACCCGAAAGAAATTATACGGGAAATTAACAAACGAACACAGAAACGTAACAAATTGGTGTCAGAGAGTTGGACGGAAAAAAATGGAAATGAGAAGTGGCAAATCAAACTACAGCTTAGCAGATTTGATGGCAGCAATACAAGAACAGCAAAAGAAACAATAAGAAGGAGAAAATAAACAAGAAAAGAGATTACAGCAGTTGTTGGAGGAAAAAGAAAGAAACAAGAAGAGAGATTAAAGCAGTGGCAAGAAAACCTGCAACAGTGGCAGCTTGAACAGCAAAATAAACAAGAGAGATTACAACAGTTGTTGGAAGAAAAGAAAAGAAACAAGAAGAACGAGAAAATAAACAAGAAGAGAGACGACAGCAGTGGTTGGAGGAGAAAGAAATAAACAAGAAGAGAGACTACAGCAGTGGTTGGAGGAGAAAGAAAATAAACAAAAAGAGAGACTACAGCAGTGGTTGAAGGAGAAAGAAAATAAACAAGAAGAGAGACTACAGCAGTGGTTGGAGAAGTAAGAAAATAAACAAGAAGAGAGACTACAGCAGTGGTTGGAGGAGAAAGAAAATGAACAAAGAAAGACTACAACAGTGGATGGAGGAGAAAGAAAATAAACAAGAAGAAAGTCTTCAACAATTGAGAGAAAATATGAGTGATCCAGTACGAGAAAAACCACAGGAATTCGATGGGAAGGCACCGTGGGAAGCGTATAGAGCACAATTTGAGCTACTGGCAGAGATGAATGGATGGACAGAGGAACAGAAAGCAGTATATCTGGCAACGAGCTTGAAGGGACAACCACTAGAAATACTTGGAAAGCTGTCAGCAGATGACAGACATAATTATAGAGCACTGGTAGCTCTAGAACTCAGGCATGGAACCCAAAATCAGTCAGAAGTCTACAGGG
>NW_013667330.1:121045-122606 GCF_000517525.1 Limulus polyphemus | reverse complement strand
CCGGATAAAATGTGGTCAGCGAGGTAAGCCAAAGGTGGTGCATGCCAACAGGCTTTGACGTTATCACAGTCCAGGACATTTCAGTTGGGATGAAGTGAACAATGGAACAAATGACGCTGTTGAAGACGTGTCACCTGAAAAAGCCACTGCCAAAGAAGAAACTCTACCCGGTTTTGTGAAGGGAAACAGTGAAGCCCTTGATGAAGTTACAACCACTGATGTGACTGTTACCGATAATAGGACAGTTCCCGATGGAGCAGATGAACCTCACGTGAAGCAGAAGCCTACGAGATGGAGACCAGTATGGAAGAAGATACGTCTCGTAAAATCAAGAGACTTTGTTGAATTTTAATTTTTGTGTTTGTAAATTCTGTACATTTAATTAAGTTCTTGTTAATTATCTATTGGTTTAATTTAAGTGGCTATTGCTCGGGACGAACAATATTAAGGAAGGGGCAGTGTTACACAAGCGGAAGTCGCGCGACGCTGGGAGCATGTGCTGGAGTTCTAGAAAGATCGAGGAACCTGTCGAACATCCTAGCGTTCGCTAGACGCGCGCTTTTATAGTATATAAGCCGGCAAATAAAGTGACAGCAATAACAGAGTTGCAGACAGCGAGATATAGAGATAGATAATCGAGTCAAGCTGTAAATAGAGTGTGTGAATCGTTGTGAATTCTAGCGTGTGTTTAAGTTAAAGTGACTGTAGAAATTAAGTGTATTGCAAAGTTGAATTGAGAAAGAATAAACTAGTTTTATTTAAGAAAGGACTTGTATCGCTGAAGTTTCTCGGAAAGAATTTCTACGAAAAATTAGCAAACGAACACAGAGACGTAACAATATTATATGCCTCCATATCACACTTCCTCCTTCCTCTGTTTCAGGCTTGTTCTCAAGTCGACAATGAGAATTAAACTTAAAAACAATAAATTTTAAATTGTCAAGGAGCACATTAACATTTCTTTATCCTTAACTTTATCCAAAACCCAATGAATTACTCTTAATTGCAGTAACACAAAATCAAACCTTTTCACAATGATTTACAATCACATGACACAAAAATGTTAGAATAAAACCCTTTAAGCATATTTAAAGATTGAATTTATCCTACTTCAGGTTAAAGCAATACTCAATAAAACACTTGCTACTACATAAAAAATTAAACATTACATTAAAACTAAGAATAAAGCAATTCATCATTTAATATAAAAACATTTAACACTGAAATAGATAGCATAAAATATCCTTTAAGAATGAATATAACATAATAAGACCCCTTAATACTTGTGTATTGAAGCACATTGTGCTAATATAATAGTACAAAAGAGAACTTTAACATTGATGACATAAAATAAAACAAACTTTAACAATGAATACCTACCACCTTCAGAAGGGAGTAGTTTAACAAACTATGACTAAAATGAAAACCTCGTACTAAAATACATACATAACAACATAATGAAAACACAATGCAGAACAATCGAAACACAATAAATACATTGTGTTTGTTTGTTTGTTTTGTTTTTGAATTTCGCGCAAAGCTACACGAGGGCTATCTGCGC